>NC_134992.1:1818181-2121212 GCF_050947335.1 Megachile rotundata
GTTCCGTAGCACGTTCGGAACAAACTATATGTTGTCTATAATTACATCGTACACTTTTGTCCACTTAATTTGTCCATGACCCTAAAGAATTCTATGAAGGTTGTATGAAAACCCCAAAATGGAGTGGCATACTTTTTTTTTATATTGATAATATCTTCAGAATATTCTACTTAAAAATGTATTAAAACATAATATTAAAAACATGATAAGTACTGAGATATTGTAAATTAAGAAATGAGATATTTTATACAAACATTTGATGTACCTTTTAAATTACTATTTTCCTTATTGTACGCTGATATTTATTTACATAGAATGTTCCAAAAAAGTAATAAATGCATCTATAATATTATATAATATTATACCAAAGTCAAAATCATACCTAAACCGCTGTATAAATGATTAGTCAGAGTCTGTAAATTATATGAACGACTTATTTATATCTCACAGACCTTGATATATTACAAATGCATAAATATAACTTCATTAATAAGCAATATATAAAACCTCTCGCAACTATAGTGGATAAGATGTGGCAATCGGTTTGCATTTTAGGTGCTGCAAGTTCAACATTGAAAAAATAATTACCAAAACACATGGTTCGGATACCATAATATTTCTATTCAAAATATTTTACTTGTGACTTATTTTTCCGTTATTGAAACGAAATATGAGGACGTGAAAAAGGAGAAAGCGGATGTGGGGCGACCTAGTGTCTCGGTTGAAACAATATCTGATATCTACTCCGTTTGAAAGAAGTATGTATTGTGACGTGGTATTTTATACCCGTCACAAGGAGCTTCCTCGGGAGACCGAACAGGTCATAGGTCGTTGACAGAAATCGTCTGGAGAGAGAACGAAGCGCGCGTAATATCGTACGAACGAGATCTGCCACTGTATTATTTTGTATGTCCCGCCGGGGAATGACGTCACCAACAACGAGGGAACGACGTACGTCGAGGGAACGCGCCACTACCCTGCCGCTACCCCGCTTGGACCCTATAATTGACCAAGAGAGGCTGCGGAGCAGGAGGAGGTCCTGCCGAAGAAGACTTCGCAAGAATTCGGAGATTCCGGCCGAGAGTGGGGAAGGCTACGAGGTGTCCTAATACCGGCACAAGGGTTCGCGGATTATTATTCTGTATCGGGCAATTGCCTTGTGCGTACGTAGTAACGAAAGTGCCGATTCCGATACCGCCAGCATAAAAAAAACTATCGCCCTGTGTTCCGGACACCTCGGTAAGTCCCCTCAGCTATCGATATATTTGTATAAAATAATTTTTAGAAAAAAAAATACGCCGACTTCGAAATGCACTAAAAAGTATAAAATAATTTCTATTTCCTAATGAAGTAATTTCTATTTCATTCAATCATACAATTACGTAACAGATATGAATGAAACCTATTTACTCGTTAGGTATTATATTAAATACATTTCAACCTTTTCGGAGGCGGCGAAAAATTAAAAGATTATTTTGAATATGTTATTTAATTTTGCGCCGCCTCCGAAAAGGTTGAAATGTATTTAATATAATACCTAACGAGTAAATAGGTTTCATTCATATCTGTTACGTAATTGTATGATTGAATGAAATAGAAATTACTTCATTAGGAAATAGAAATTATTTTATACTTTTTAGTGCATTTCGAAGTCGGCGTATTTTTTTTCTAAAAATTATTTTATTTCACACTTTTTATCGGCCGGCAAGACGTGTTTGTAGAAACAGTAGAAAATCGGCGACTGCATGTTGACTCATACACCACCAGAGACACGGAGGCATACGTAGAATTCAATATTTAGTAACAATAGTTTTTCGCTAATAACTCGAAAACTAAAGCTTCCCCTTAATTGTGGATAAGGAAAAAGTTGTTCAGAATCGTGCCCCTGATAACATATTAAAAGGACATTAAAATCGTCCAAAGTTGATTTCAAAACTTTTCAACAATTTTTCGCTAATATCTCGAAAACTAAAGCTTTCCGCGAAATTTGTATATGAACAAAATTGTTCAGAATCATGTCCGTGATAAGATATTAAAAGCGCACTAAAATCGAGAAAAGTTTATTTCAAAAGTTGCCGGTTTTTTTTGCAATAACAACACTTTGCAATTGTAAAATGAAAAATTTTTTGATAATGGTACCAATGGGGAGTCAGAACCTACCAGATGCAAAAGGTTTCGTTCCGATCGGTGCATCCAGCTAGGCGTAATAGGCGGGCACACATAGAAAATAAAAATAATAATAATAATAATTAAAAAAAAAAAAAAAAAAAAAAAAAAAAATACTGATCGAATTGAGTAACCTCCTCCTTTTTCGAAGTCGGTTAAAAAGAGCGCGAAATCGAGATTTCCATACCGTGGGTTGTCGACCACCTGACTTGCCATTCACGGGCAGGTTCTGCAAAGTGTGACCGAAGTGTCATTACAGTGAATACATATTCTATATGTACATATACACAAATCTTTCGGGTCTGAGGTTTTGCGTATATAGTACAGGTCCTACATTGATTGATGTTTTGCTGAACGTAGAAAGGACTACAGGTGTAAAGATACTACATTTCGAGCGAAGGAGACCGAACGTAAACCAACAGTGACCTACTAGAAGGACGCTCCTAATGAAAGAATAAAACTTTTTTATTTCCGATTTTTTTTTTTTGAAATTTTTTCCATCATATTTGTAACATTTTTCTCATTAAAATGAGACCAAACACGACATACTTCAGGACATACATGTATTTACTTGTAATTTCAAGTGTTACCTCGTACATCGATGACTTTACTCTAATAAGATATTGCAAGTAAATATAACTCAAATTATGTCGTGTTTGGTCTCATTTTAGTCAGGAAAATGTCACGGATATGATGGGGAAAGTTATATAAAAAAATTAGCAATGCTTAAACATTGCAAACAATCGAACAGACTTTTGATCTTCGCCGACTGCCACGACCGCAGTCTTTTTCTTCTTCACTCGCTATCCTCTTCGACGTGAGAAACTTTTATTGTCAATTAAACCAGTAAATATAGTCCAAATTATATCGTGTTTGGTCTCATTTTAATCGTAAAAATGTCAAGAATTAATTGGTGAAAGTTTGATAACGAAAAAGTCAAAAATAAAAAAGTTTTATATTTGCATTGGTATTGTCTCACGGATTCACTAAGGCCCGGATCACATTACATTTCTCGGCGAACGAACCTCGAGCGTCTCGAGGGGTCATCCTCCAGTGGTGGGGATAACATTTTTTTTATTTCGTAAAGGACATATTTGCGTATATAGAATGAACACTGTATATCGTTAGGGAAAATTAGGATAAGATAGAAGGGTAATCTCGGGGGCTCCTGTCCGGGACGGTCAAGGATCCCGACGTCCGGACTTGTCGTGTCGTTTCGATTTTCGATCTCTCGAAGAGCCACTCGGCTGGATCACCGAACCTGACCTGGGGAATGATACAGCATTAGCCACAATGTAAAGTATCGTCTCGAGTAGGCCTTTGCTCATATTGTGCCCTCTCACGTCTCGATTTCGCGAACTCTTGGTACGGGAGCAAATCGAAAAGTGCATGTTTGTCGTACCGGACATTTCGTGGTTTATCGCGCTAGTTCTCGCCTTCTCTCCCCAGACGGTCACCGATACAGAACCGATTCGCGTGTAGTAATAAGTCGCGTCACGTGTAGTTTAAGTGCGTTAGATTTTGTTATGTTTAGAATAATTGCGTTCAGTTATGCGTCGTGCGTTTCGTCGCGTTCCGTTGCGTTTCGTCGCGTTTTGTCGTTACGTTCCGTTCGGATAATTGCGTCGCGTTTCGTTTAAGTATTTGCGTTGCGTTTTCGTTAGTTTCGTTACGTCGCGTACCGTTCCAAGAATCGATACTAAATCAAAGACTGTATCACGCTTATGTAAGACGTGGTGGAATTTTCCTGTGGCGAAACTGGCAGGACTACAGGCAGGGTATGGATAACATCAATTGTCACCCCCACCCTCTGTAGGACACACGTCGAATAAATCGTATTTCTACAAAAAATAGACCGTGTACAGTTTTCTCAAAAACCCGGTTCACTAATTCCTTTGAGCTTTCCTTTTGGTTTTGTGATTTGTTTTAACACTTAGGAACTGGCATTTACCGTTTTTGGGGTTAACCCTTTCGCTACGGCGCGGCAGGCCCGTCCGCCGAAGTACCGTCACGGAACAGAACGTTCATACCCAAAAGTCGTGGCGCGGATGCCGCATATATGCGGCGCTCGTACCCACAGGTCGTCGAGTGGATGCCGCATATATGCGGCGCTTGGCGCAAAAGGGTTAAAATCTCGCGAATCTCGTACCTCGGCCTTCCGTCGAGTGTAAAACGGCTTAATTGAGTATCGGTACACTGGATCTCACTGTACGTCTCTTAGATTAATTAGATTTAAATAAACAGCGCTGCTTTTAAGAAATACCGCCGAATTGAGGTCTCTCACGAATTATCCCTAGGTATTCTCTCTCGTCTGCCTCCGCGTCTGGCTCCTTTACCCTTGAAGAATCCCGCCACTCTACCATTTCGTTCGGTTAACTGAGCTACCGAGCCGTTCCGCCGCCGATTCGAGTCTTCCGCGTTTTTCCGAAATTGATATTAATCGGCTTTACCATCTTTCTACCGTAAAATCTCGTTTGCGTTAAAGTTCAGTATCGCGACGCAGAGAAGCGTCTGGCGCCCAATTACAAAGTAAATTAAAAGCGATATTGAACGGGCTCGAATCGGGCGCCGAAATGCTACTCGTCCGTGAATCTGCGGAGGCGACGGTTGTAATCGCGAGTGGGCTCGGAAAGGGCCGTTAGAGTATTCGCAGACGGGGCGCGGTCGTGGGCAACGCCGAGCCAGCCGCACCGCGAAATATCGCGTCGCAGTATGTTGGATTTAGATAGCTGATCTCAAGGTCGCGGGAAGTTAAGTTGGCCAGGAAATATTGCCGAAATTCACGAGATGACATTTGGACGAAGGAAGTAAGAGCAGGGGAGAGTGATTGAGGGTTCTTGGATTTTCGATGCTGTGCAAACAGACATAAAAGAGTTTAGGCTCGGGATATGCCCAAGGAATAAAAGAGATGCCCAAATAATGATTGCACTTATTAAAAAATTCAGCCTAGAACGAGAGTTTTCAGTGATTGCTGGAGACCATATAATTACTTAGGAGCTCATGGTTACAAGCAATTAACAGTCAACCATTCTATTGTTAATCATGAAATTAGTGCTAGCACTCAAATAATTAAGTCTAAATCGCAACTACTCAGAATGAAGCTACAAATAGGTGGTGTTCCAAAAGAAACTCTTGATTTCCATCTTTGCGAGTATCACTGAAATAAAAAAATAAGAAAGTCTGGAGGTGATCAATTCGCGGAGTTAACTAGAGCCACTAAACAAGTTTATCCTAGACATGGAAATTAACAACTCATAAAACAAAGAAAATGCAAAAAAAATATAAGAGAATTAAAAAAAAATTTTTAAAAAATAAGGTAATTAAAAAAATCGAAAAACGAAAAAGTCAAAGAAAATACAAGGAATAGAAAAAAAAACAGATGGGAGTTGACCCTGGGCAAGAAAGGGTCCTCGGGTTAACAAAACTACCCAATGATCAATAAAAATCGACTCTGCTCCTACGCGGTGTTGACTGGATAATTTAACAGAGCTCTGACGATATTTAAGATTAGATTAGGTTAGGTTTTGAGTTAGGTGTTTCAGTGAATAATAATGTAAGCAATTCTAGCATTAAAATGTGAATGTCTCGCGAACCGTAAGAGACTCGTTGATTTTGATAACGGATGTAGAATGCTCATGAAAAGTTGCATATGTACACAAATTTCAACGCTCAACTTGATAGGGGTCATTCGGAAGTATATCCCAAATTATTAAAGTAACAAATACTATTTTATATAATTTTGTGATATTCGTACTCAATTTTGTTACGTACCCGTCAATTTTGTTAAGTACACGTATTTTTTTATTCAGATTAATAAAAGAGTCTGAATTTATTGTTCATATTTTTACCCAATATCGCATTATTTGTTAAAAATATATTGTACTTTGCAATAAAAAGCTGTTGGTATTTCATATTTTTAATAAATGATTTCTTCGTATCAGACAGATAATATTTTATTGGACTTTCGCTACGTGCTGAGGCAATATCTTTGTTATTTTTCAATATATTTTCATTGATTCAGACACCTATGGAATTCTTGGAAGTTGAACTGGTAGCAAGTAACAATAAACATACAAAGCTTACTGTACCGTAGCGTTAGAAACATACATTCCAGTAGAACGGACAAATGAAGATCGTAACTTGTGCAATACATTGTATACGAGGTACGCACATAAATATGTGCACTGCTTCTCACTTGAATAGTTTTGCCTAGAAATACACCCATAAGTTTTAGACACAGGGGTTATTCACACCAACGATGTACATTTCATAGTCAATTACAGCAACGTGGGCACATATTATGGTTAAACTTCGTTTTGGGACATCATTTTCTTTTGACTATTTTACATAGTCTGATAATATTTAATAAATATAAACGAAATAGAACGATTTTAAATATCGAAATCCATTTTTAAAAATTGTATGTTGTTAAAGTTTGGAAGTTTGCTACAGGTTAATTGTACAGCTTGCTATAAATGTGGAAACCAGGTGAGTTTTATTCTTTACTAAAACACATACCGGGTTCAGTATGTTCTTGTATGCCTTCATGTGAATTTCGTTTTACAATTTCGTTTTACGTTTTACAATTTCCGATTACTGTTATGTGACAGATGTTTGCGTTAAAAAATTTCGCTTCGTCAATCATTAAAAGCATGCAAAAATATAAATGGATTTGTAAAGTATTATAAATACGGCTGGCTAAATAAATATTTAGCGTAATCACTATTCCTTGTACTCTTCTATACTTACATATGTATATCATGTGTCAGAACAACGATTAATGAACTAGATTTTGAGATTCCTCTTAGTAGATTCCGACATTCAAAGTTAACAAATTTCGTCTATACTCATCAAAAACCGTCTGATTATGCAAAAAAGTTTTTAAAAAAATAGTGTCTCAAAGCGAAGTTTCGATAAATTATTAAACACAATTTATCCGTGTTAAGTGAACAACACGTAGAAGTTGTTCAATAATGCAGTCATTCTTCTCACAATGCAACGGAGGCCGGAATGGAAAATACTCACTGTGGGAATAATGGACACGAAATTTGAAAATCGGCGGCTGTTCATTGCTCGCCACGGCTCGCCTTTGTCAGCTCACCAATCTAAGTGAAATAAAAGACGGCAAGACATTTAAATGTCTGATGATATTCCAACAGTGTTTCCAGAAGCAATACAGGAATTGGATCTGGGGGGAGTTACAAAGTGAGAATTCGGTATGTGTTTTCGGACTGATTTGAGGGGGGTTACGTTGCCAAGTGAGAATTCGGTAGGTCTTCTCGGGCCGATCTAAGGAGGAATACGGGTCCCGCATTGCAAAATGAAATGGTATGTTTTCGAGCCGATCTAGGGTGGGATATGCGCTCTTCGATGCAAAATGAGAATTCGATCACAGTTCTCGAGTCAATCTGTTGGAGTAATCCATTTTTTAGTGAATGTTCAATATTATCCAAATTATAACGTGTTTGGTCTCATTTTAATCGGAAAAATCTCACGAATATGTTAAAAAAGTTTGCAGTAAAAAAAAAGTAAGAATTAAAAAATTATACTGCTGTATTAAGAGCTAAAAATCTGTAAATTCGTATTAAAGGAACCCCGGTTAGTTTCGTGTTACATTTAGACTTGCTCGAGCGAGGGTAATATAGGCGCACATATGGCGTACGTATAGGCGCAGGAAGAGACGTTTTGCACTGTGGGAGGGAAACAAGTGTTGCACTGTAGGAGGATTTACTGTATCTTTTCTTGTAGCAAATTCAATATTATTCTGAAATCATAACGGTGGTTTTGATCCATTATATTACATATCCGTAGAACACTAACAAGTAAGTCAATTTCATCGAACACAAAATCTGAGATATTTATTAATGGAGTACTAAGTTCATAGCAGTTTGTGCACATCTGATCAATTCATTTCAATGTATTTTCAGTTAGTTAAATACTAATCACCACTTTCTAACATTCAGGATCCTAAACAATTATTAAAGTATGCTTAGGTATAAATAAAATTTTTTTGCAAATCTTCATCAAGTATTGAAAAACTTGAAGGCATAAAACTTTTGAAGAAGAAGAGAATTAAAACCGTGAAATTACAAAAAAGAAAGTAATAATTTCTTTAATGATTGTAAGAACGATGTGATAAAATATAAAATAAGAATAAATAACAGTTACAGTGGAAAAGAGAAAAAAAATCAATTTTACGCATTATTATGTATTAAAAACATTTCTAATGCAACGTGGAGCTACGTTTAACAATATGAAGCTATTTTTCAGAAAAAGGTTCTGAGGAAAGGACGAAGCGAAATAATTAGGTATATTTCTGTACAATAGAGGAAAAGCTTAACACAAATAGTAAATATAAGAGCTCAATCTATTTGTACCTGTTGTTCGAATAATAAGTATACAATACTTCCTAAGTTATACATTTAACACATAACAACGGTGTTATAAAATTGAAAAATATACAGGGTGGCTCACCACATTTTGCCATCTAGATTGGCGTCATTATTATTACTCATAGCAAACAATGTTAATGTATATAAAGCTCATATTTATTCAGTAATGTTTTATTTATACTAATATAATTAATTACCAGAGTTAGAAATATTTTGTATAATATTTAACAGGAAAGGCCATAGGAAATGCAAAAAATGTGTTTTACTTACATTAACTTATAAGTAGTATAAAACTGTGTTTAACATATTCAGCGTAATACTGCTTCCGATACTTCGGATATAGCTATAGTCATTTAAAATTAAATAATAGATATTTCCACATTTTTTTCCAAATAATCTTGTCCCAGATTGTTTTTCATCAGGATATACAAACTGAAATTTTGTTTGAATTTGCAGAAGTAAGATTGATCAGTGTAATTTTCCAAGGCGAAAAAATTAAATTTAGACGAGTTAGGTGGATCGTACATTATTATCACAATCTACGGCAAGGAAAAAAAATTCTTTCTTGTCATCATTCATCTCTTATAGTTCCGTTATGATACGAGATGCTATTTCCTACTTTGGAGTTGTTGATTTAGTAAGTACGAAAGGAAAATGTGAGTCGAGAAAGTATTTAAATCTTGAAAATATGTTGGAAAAGCTGAATATCTTCTAGAACAAGACTGAATTTTTTCAATATGACACCCTTTGCATATTAACATATGTTACTTGCATAAACATCCGCAATCTAATTATTATAGATACTGCTGATATATCTACATACTTAAAAATATCTGCAAAAAGACATACTAACCATTTATTTCCTGGAAGGCGAACCTGTAGATTATGACCCAAAAATTGTATAGAAAGGCAAGGGAAACCACCATCGACCAGTAGTAACAAAGACGTCCTGCAGGATCGAAGATGAAGGACCAATTAGGAGCACCTGTACGAAAACCTTTTGTTCCAGGTTGTCCAGGATACCCTCTGCTACCACGTTGTTGTTGTTGCTGCTGTACCGTGTATCTCCTAGAAAATAACAACAGTACATTAAATTATACAAGTTACAATCCTGTCCAATATTTTTCAGTTTTTGTAATCTCTGTAAATTTTCTGTTTCAGTTCGATTTGTTTATAATAAATGTAAAGAGCTATTGTATACATTCGGGTGGCCCTTATTTTTCGACTTCCGATTTTTTTTTTGTCTCACCCCCTAAAATTGTGACACTTGATGAAAAAATGATAATGTCAAAGTTTCAGCATGATTGGATAACAGAAACCCGTGCCGCAATCGAGTTGAAGTTTTGAAACTTGTACGATTTCAGGTTATCGTCGAATATGTTAGTGGCCTTTTATTTTACAAGTATCAGCGAATATTTTATAATGAAAGTATCATTTTTTATATATATAATTTTAGTGTTGGTGTATGATTTTCAAAAATATATTAAAAATTACTGAATGTTACCGCTAATGTTAGTATGAATCTCATTCTGTAGTTGCTGAAGCGGTCATCTCGAATACGAAAACTAATCTCCTATTCAGTTAGCCATTAAAGATCTTATGTAAAATGAAACAAATATTTCGGTATTAAAAGAATGTATAGTAGGTGCTCTGCATGGTAGGTATACAAAAAGATTCCCGGCAGTGGTGAATATTACCGAGTTTTACCTGATCAAGGGATTAGGTAAGAAGTACCGTTTTTTAAAAAATTTCAAAAAGCTTGGCCTAAGATTAATTTATCAAATTTTAAAACAGGTATACAAGATTCTTATATTTATGGAAAGCTCCAGGAAGTAGAAGAAACAATATATTTTTGCTTGTACCATTTACGACAAACGTAGCCGAAAGATAATTACAAAGAACTTTTGGAGTTGATGATAATTTGCTTGGTGGATCTCTTCCACGATGGAAATACTTTTCATGTTCCTGGAGCGTTTCATAATGCTAGGTGGATGGCTAAAGCAATTTACGTGCTAAAAATTTATTTATTCCGACAAGAATTGTTATTGGATAGTAACGAAATCATAGGGATAAGTGATATATGTATTCTTTTGGCTAATTTATACATTTGTTACGTTCCGAACAGGAATCTTTTTCAAAATTTCCTTTGTAGTTCTCACCGACCGGATGTGTATCGATAATGCGTATTGCATTCTGAGAACACCCTGATCGAACGCAGTAACGGTCTTTCAATGTTTATTAGATAGACTATCTTTTGGCGACTAAACTATGATTGTTAATATAACACATTCCTTCCTTGAAATCAACATGGTCCCACGGCCAAAATCTTAGATCATTTTACTTCTCCGAACCGCCGAATATAAACGGAAGTCACACTCGTGTGGTCCGATAACGCCAAGCGTTCTAGAATGTTCCTCAAGGGCCCGCAACGCAATATAAAATTGTAATAGAAATTGCCTTTGTAACAGTACAAAATTATATAAATTACCCATAGTATTTCTTTATACCGTTATTATGAATACGTACACGTCAATCAGTTCCACAATAGTTACAGTACCGAGCGCGATTTAACTTTAATAATTGTAAAACGAAATAGATAATGTTTCATTCTAAATTTTTATAATTGTGCAGATTAACATTTTATACTGTATTGGTTATGCATGTAAAATTATTCAATAGTTAATTAACAATCCATAGCTCAAGAGTAAAGGAAAGAACTACATAGAAAGAGAGAAAGATAAGAGCTGGACAAGGGAGGAACACATGCACCCATCATCACCGCCTAATTAACGAATCACGGTCTCTTACGCATTGGCCTCGCAGCCTAATTCGTTAGGCGCATATCAATGCAACATAAACAATTTCGGACTAGGCCCACTCTGGTCTTCTCCGAGAGGTGCAAGTTGCGACACTCTTCGATGTATAATTGCGAGGTGCGTGTCGAGGGTCCGTGAAGTGGCTTAGAGACGAGTTTGTTCTTGAATTTGTTAAAGTGCAAAATTCAGACAAAGACTCTATCTTCACGTAAAGCTTTCGCGTTAAATAATCGCGTTATATAATCACATTAAATTTTCAATTCAATTAATTATTCTATTTTTCCATTTAATTATATTCAATTCTATTCTTTTTAATTTTTAAAGTATAATTTTATTTTATAGTTTAATTGAATTTTACAATTGGCCAGTTCAAAATTCTCATTGGTGGAGCGTTTTCATGTGTGTGTGTTCTTCCCAGGAACCAGGCGTAGTTGGCATTTCACGTCTTGCAAGAGGTTGATTAATTCTAAATTCATACAAGTACAGACATTTTGGTGAGTTGTTTCCTTTATTCTTCCAGCTATTTTATGAATTTTTCGGCAAGTAAATCAGTAGTTAATTATCTAACTTTGGGATTTCCCTCACTGAATTATAATCTTATTTTGTATTTGAATAATTGTTTCTCCTTCAAATCTACGAATTGCGCGTCTCGGATATTTACAATATTTGTTTCGTGGCATCTCCACGAAATATAATTCATTACGGTTTATTTTATTTTACATTTTTACAAATACCAGATGGCTGGCAATTTGTACCAGGGACAGTACCCAAACTACAAATCACCAGCATGCTTATTGCACGCAAATCAACAAGACCGTTTTTGAGAGTTAGTTTATTACTTAATACGGCAGTTAGAATATTTTAGATTTTTTGAAGTCCTCAGCGGCCAATTGCCCGTGCCATAAACATGAGTTTCCGAAGGGTCGCCACATTGACCCTGGTGACCGTCATTTCCGTCAGGTAATCGGCACCCATACCCATCGGAAACTCCATCAAATTTTGTTTAAACATTCACCGTTACGTCTTCCACTTCCACTGACACTTCCTACTTCCTACAAATCGCGTTTCGGACGCAAGGATGTAGGGATAGGTCAGTGGTGCCTAAATTCAATTGGTCAAGGAAAACGACTGATCAGGCGAAGAGGTGGAAGTACACACTTTTCTTGTACTCAAATAGAGAAGTCGTTAGTTAGTTATATGTTAAAAACTCAAAGAGAAACATCATCTCTTCAACCGGGAAACATTATAATCCCGCGTTTTTTCTCAAGTCCGTACAGTTTCATTTTCATTCATAATTAAATAGTTACATATATTTCACAATCGCAAATCTTGTATATTTCTGTCTACATCAATTACACCCCAAAATATTTCCTACCTCAGTAAAAGGTCGTAGGAATTTTACGAAAAAACAATATTTCTGTTCAGTTCATTGTGATTTACATTATATTACATACGCGACCATTCTAATCTCTTCATATTTTATAAAATATAATCTTTTGTATCTTTTAATTATTTTGAATTACATTTCTTTTATTGCCTCCGTCATATCCTATAATCATTGCGATCTTGTGAAAGGGCCCGTATGGGACTAGCGTATCTCCGGATCCACAAAACATTAAGTCCCGTTAACAATTAATATTGTTAGGGCAAACAAATCTTCGAGGCTTTATACGCGCGCTTCTCGCACGTAACACATTCAAGCCTGGATTAATGCACCAATTCCCGTAAGAGCGTCAGTACAAGATCTAAAATTCCTACAAAATCTATACTTGTATTTTACAATTGATAATAATATTGCTAGAATAGGAATACGCAAATTTTCTAACCATTTATGGTACCTTGTATCTGAAAACGTGGCATTATCCTTTTTCATTGAAATAATACCATTGAACACAAAAAGGAAAATGATTAAGGCTCTAAAAAATGATAATAAGGAACATTCAGCAAAGAAACTTGTAATACTTCCGGAAAACGTACAAAATTATGTAAATATGAATGTATCGTCGAAATCTGTCCAACATGGAGAAATTTCGTGTTTCAAGGAATATATGAATTCGATTGAGGAAGAGGGTAAATAAAAATTGTTTAGACACAATTGAGCCTGAAAAGTCGTGATCGTTTATTGGCTCTAGCGATTCGAATTAGGGGAAAAAGCCTTGCGGCATAAAAAACCCCTTACAAAAATATGTGTTCGTTAATGACTCTACGGTGAAAATGTGTACGAGTATGTGTACGTTGTGTTGGCGGCGTATTGAATGTGAATCGTTTTGAGGAGAACAAGGTCTCGTTCAATGTCGTTCGATTTGAGGAGAACAGAGTCTCGCTCAGCGTTGTTCGTTTTGAGTGATAATTCACGTTGTGTGAGATTATTCACGATGATCGAGTTGAGAAGTAGGACTCACTCAGATCATGTTGATGTGTACGTTTAACCACCCTACCGTGGCCTGTTCGAGGGTGTAGGGCTCGCCCGAACAGTGTACAATGTGTGTACGTTAACCACCCTACCGTGGCCCGTTCGAGGGTGTAGGACTCGCACGAACAGTATACAGTGTGTGACTTAACCACCCTACCGTGGCCCATTCGAGGAGTGCAGGGTCTCACTCGAATGGCGTCGTGAATGATTTCCGAACCACCCTGCATTGGCTATGCTACGTCGCGTTACGCGGAAACTTCTAAGTCACGATTGACTTTTTTTGACTCTCGATCCGAACCGTGCAAGTTTCAACGTTCGACTGTATTTTTGTTATACGAAAGATCGCCTAAATACCCTCGCGTTTCCGAAAGTAACGGTCAAGAAAAACTCTATGCTTTTTGTTCGTCAAAAACTGTTTAAGCGAGAGGTACAGCTGTAGCTGGTTTATGACACGTGCATGTCTACGGTAAGATTCGTTCGGGCCGGATGTGATAGACAATAGGGTCCCCGGTGACCCGTATTCCAAAGTAAAAACTATTGATGATGGCTTACGCGCCGGACCGCTTGGGCCCTGCAATAAATCGTTTAACCGCGGCAAAGGTTTCGGTTCGCGACCGAACAATGAATATTGATAGCTTCATTTCTACTGAATCCAAAAAATTACTTAACAGGTACAATATACCTACAGATTTCTTAGAAAAAGACCCTTCCTTATGGAAAAATGATATTTCATATCAAAAAGGTTTGGAAATTGCAAGAAATTTGAAAGTGGTAAACGATACCGCTGAATGTGGTGTTAAACTTATATCTGAATATAATAATCTGCTGACCAAAAATGAAGAAGAAAAACAATACATTTTACAAGTAATTGAGAATTAGAAAAGCTTTTATCCTAATGTAAGCAAATCTACATTAACACAGAATATATATTAAACGCTACGTACAATTTAATAATAGGCTAATTTATAAGACATAACTGAAAATCCTTTAAAGAATATTTTGCTTATAAGTATTTAAAAAAAATTCGTTTATAAGTGCTAATACAATCGAGATTATTGAAAAATTTATTAACTTTTGTACAAATTATATACAGCTCCCAGTTGCTGAACCGCCACATTCTCCAGTAACTTAAAAGCTACGTTACATTTGTGTGTAAATGTATTGTATGTAAATATGTAAATAAGTATGTGTTGTAATTGTATGTAAACGCTAGTATTACACGTGTGAAAAATTATATTTTCATTATAAAATATTCACTGATACTTTTAAAATAAAAGGTCACTAACATATTCGACGATAACCTGAAATCGTACAAGTTTCAAAACTTCAACTCAATTGCGGCACGGGTTCCTGTTAGCCACTCATAATGAAACTTTGACATTATCATTATTTCATCAAGTGTCACAATTTTAGGGGGTGAGACGATGAAAAAATCGAAAAAAAAATCGAGCTCTATAGCTAAGGGCCACCCTAGTATACATATATTAATAGTGTAAGAGCAAGCGATGGAGTTTATTCCCAACATAACGGGGGCATGTAAAGTCTGATCATCCTGACCGTGGCACCATATAATAATACGTCACATTTTCCCGAAAAAGTGAGGATTCATTCCCCATAAGAAATATCCGAAGAAGATGAATACGGATATTATGGTTTTAGTTTTTAACACGGTAACAAAGAAAGAAATCGAGCGATACTAATAAACGTATTTTGAAAGTTTAAACTGCTCTATTTTGTGTGAAACACAGCCATTCTTACAATATATGGGGTGAACCACGTAACCTGTTATAAGCTATTTTCTTGGAAAATATTAAAAATATGTACTTGATTTTTTTTGTAATTAAATGGAGCACAATTTATTTTTCATTCTGATAGTTTTCATCAAAAGGAACACTATTTATTTGAAGTATTTTTTTGTATTCTTCAGATTAATACCTTTTGACAATTGAGTTTCTTCAAGTAATTAATGGTAAAAATAGAATTACAATTAACAATTACTTTTGCAAAGATATAAAAGATATATATATCTGCTATTGTATTTTTCGTATACTTATTGAGTTTTACAGTATTCTCTCCGTAAGTGTGAAAGAAATCTCTACCCTAAAAATAAAAATTTTATCCCCACTACTGGGGGGATCCCTTTCAAAATCAGTACTAATGCAATCAAAGGAAAAGATTGCAATTTTTTTATTTCTTACTATTTTTTCATGAAACTTTTACCATCGCATTCGTCTCGTTTTCCTGATTAAAATGACACTAAACACGACATAATTACGATCATAATTACTTATGTAGCAAACCATAATAGTTTCGGACTTTCACACTTACAGCAAACTTTACATTTACGGCAGATGCAAATTTCTCTTAATAGCTTGCTATGCATGTTATTTTATATTAAAAACGAAACAAATGCGATAATCAAAGTTTCATTCACGAAAAACCAAAAATAAAGAATTTTGATTTTTGAATTTAAAAGACAGACTTATATACTCCGGTTAAATACATACTTCGGTTACGCGGTTTTTCAATAAGGTACAAATTGTTAATTAATTTTTTAATTGCTTTTTGTAATTGATGACTATGACGCAATGCAAGAAACGTGGTTTCACAATTGATCGAAATCCTAACTTGTGACAGAACAATGTTTGTTTTATTATAAATTCAAGATTCGAAATTTTGTGTAAAAGTAATTGAAATTAAAACAGTTACACTTTTAACTCCATAATTATTAATTCAATTGCCTATTTTGTCGGAGCACAAATTGACACCAGAAACGTAAATATTACAGGCATAGCCCATAGTACGATGATCGGGATGTACGTAAACCTTGTTTACGTTTTCGGCCTAAAATTGTCGAACGTAAATCGTAGGTTAAGGGGTTAATTGGGAAGCCTGCTATTCGCCGGCTACTAAACAACGCAGAGCGAACTCCAAGAATCTGAGGGCAAACTCGGCAAAAATAATAAATTCGGATGAGTGGCTGTAGAGCTCTTGTTTGATATCTTAATCTTTTCTGGGGCTGAGCATGGCACTCTCCCTTCGGAGACAAGATTGCTTGAATGAGGAGCCTGCTGTTCGCTGGCTAGTAGATCGACCCAGCGATCAAGCATCCAAATGGCTGATACACGCGGTCCAGTCATAACTAAAAATTTTGTAGGCTTTTACCAGCTTCAACTGTTCCAACTTGTCCCTTTACACAGAGTGTCTTGCAACTAGTGTAGGTCGCTGAAATGGGTGGTAGCTGACGTGATTCTAAATAAGATTTCCCTTTCCAAAAATGGGGTTTGAAGCTTCGTTTTTGAATTATTAGGGAAAAACGAAGCTTCAAACTCCATTTTTGCAAAGGGAAATCTTCGTTAGCTATTCCCCATTTCAGGGACCTACACTAATTGTGAGACACCTTGTATGTATGTCTTCTAAGAGGTCCGACTCATACTATTTCAAAGATTGTAATGTATCTCTAGCATTTACTTCACGCACTTTTGTTCCTAGAGGATCATGGGTTTTTCCCACCAAGTGACGAGCTTAGGCACGTATAAAAACCATTATTATTTTATTATGCTTTATTTAGTAGAGAATGTGTATTAATTTGATTAATAAAAATGTACATTGATTATTTATTATTTAAGTTTTTATAATTTAGTTCGTTAAATCGTAGTTTTAATAAATTTTATATACGCAAATTATTATAAGCGTTTTAATAAGAAAGTAGGTATTTGAAAAAGTACATAAAATGATAAATAAAAGTACAATCGGATATATAGTGAACTAATGCCAAATAATTTTAAAATTTAAATGATAATTTATAATAATTTATTTTCGATGTATGTTTTCCATCTCTTTTAATTAATGCGCACTATCAATCGACGATCTAATTTAACAAAGTTGCACGTAACGCGTAATCAATTCTTAACTATAACCGCGCGAATTTTTATGATGCAGTCGGTAATTTTAGTATTCGCGGTCGATAATATAACAAAAATGGTACATTGAAAAATTTCTTCTTTGTTCATATCTAAATTCTTCCGTGTGGAAGTTATTTTAGAAATAAAATAAGTTATTTTTCGTAACACATATTTTATAATTAATATGCAACTGATAAAACGTTGACGACTATAATATTCAGTAGAATTGCGAACCAGATATTGCAATATCTGCTAACAGGACAGGAGATGTAACGATTATTCACTATTACGAGTAATTGCTTGATTGATAAATCATTTAGTGACAAAATTTGTATGTATCTTTGAACAAGATGTCTGGCTTTACTAATGCGAAGTCGTAACAATGTCAAATTGTCCGTGGTAGAAGTGCAATTACCGATGAAGCTATCAATAAACATCGATGGCATTGTAAGATTGTCGACTTTGATATTTAGATAAAATTGTTCGAATATTGTTAAGACGAATAACGGCTAAGGTGTAGTAATATGCTTATGCGGATTTAAGTCCCTAAATCCAGAAATTTCTAAATTTCCAATTCTCCAAATTTTTAGTTCCACAAATTTTCCAGCTTCCACATTTTCAAAATATGAAATTAAATATTTATGTTCTTAAACTTCATGTTCTCCAAATTACCATATTTTTAAATATAAAAATTTCTACATTAAACTTTTAAAAGTTCAAATTTTTGAAATTCCAAACCCCTAAATTTAAAAAAAATATAAGGAATCAAATTGAACTGTTAGACGCAAATTTTAACTTACTTTCTAAACCCAAATCTATTAAATTCGTTCTTTAAAAATCATTCAAAAACGTCTTCCAAAAAGTGCAGATTATACCAAGAAATATGACAACGATCTGTTTGAGTTTATGTCGCAATATATATAAAGACCATAAAACGTGCATATAATTCAATAATACAGAAGTCCAACTTTGCATCGACAAAATGATCACATTTCAAAGATTTCCTATAATGTAAGAAAATTTATTTCGTATGTATGTAATCTTAAATCATTTTTAACTATAACTTGAAGAATTTGATCCAATGTCGGCTATCACATTATAATAACAAAATACGACATTCGATTCAAAAAAGTAAAGATAACCTTAAAATTGTTCTATACCTCTACCCATACATAAAAATGTTCTCATTAAATAGTATCCCTCTTTCCCCCTTCCCAAACCATACAAATTTTGTACATTTCACCATAATATTACAAATAACGAAAATATTCATGTTCGACGAAATTATTATACTACATGTAGACATAATTTTATATTTTCGAGTATTTTAAAATATTGAAGCTTGCCATAGCAGCAATAAAAGACCAAGGAACCATTACTTGTCCGTTTTATTAATTGGTAGGCACATTGAGCCGAGATTCTTGTGTTGACTGTGAATGTGGCAACACGTCACAGAAATAAACAGGATATTCTTTAGTCAAAATTTCGTACAATTCGTTATTTTACCTATTTTAGTCATTTTCTTGATTTTCCTACAAATCAGAAGTGGGATACATGTCACACGTGTTAGTAGTGTTCATTAATAGATATTAGTCTGTATTGTGCAAGGACTTTTTAAAGCGTGTACAGTATATTAACTATTAAGTGTTTAAACATTGAAGTGTGTAGTTAGACTTAAGATTTAGTGTGGAACATTTGGTGTATTGGACTTTCTCTTTGTTAGTGTATCGGACCTTTTTTTCTTTTCTTTGTTAATTAATAATGGCGTCATGTAGCCGTGACTATGGTGAGACGGGTGGAAATACGACGGAATCGCGACTCGAATGGCTGTAGAGTATGATGGAAGACTTTTTGTGTCGTTCGCGTTCACGTGCACCGTCACGGTGGCATGATGCACGTTCGCGTTTACGTTCGCGTTCGCGGGCGGTGAGACGTGTATCGCGTGAACGTTCGCATGCACAATCGCGCGATGTCGAGGATCGCGAAGTGGTCACGCGGTCGCGCTCACGTTCGCGTTTCGATTCGCGGGCAAGTGCCCGTGTGTCTAGAGAAAGATCACGTTCACATTCTCGTGCGAGAATACACGAGTCGGAAAGGCGGCACGCGGCTGCGGGTTCGCGATCGCGTTCACGGTCGCGTATCACGAAACGTGCGCCGCGTGAACGTTCTCTGTCACGTTTGCGGGTAATCAGGCGTGAACCCTGCAGTCGATCGCGGAGTCCGCAAGACCGAGTGGAGGAAAATCGTTCCGAACGTTCTGAGTCGTCGGCGGAGAGTAAAAAGGCAACCAGCAAGGCGTCGAGCTCGAAAGCAGCCGGTTTTATTCGTCCAGAGGATGAGATGTTAATCCCAATTTATGATCCGGCTAAAGAGGAGGTCACTATTGAAAATTGGGTGAGAACCATGGACGGGATGGTGGCACGGTTCGCATGGGACGATGTTTGTATAATGCGGTTGATCGCATCAAGATTACGGGGTCACGCTCGACAGTGGTACGATACGCCTACCCAGGTAGCTACCACTTGGGACGAATGAGGCATATTGCATGCACGCGGTGGTTAGCTTTTGAGTTTTTTCGTGATTTGACGGTAAATAAATCGGTTGAGCAAACTTCAATATATCGAACGAACACGTGGGCATTTCCGTGCGAGGGAAAGCGTAGAGCGAAAAGGCCGGTTCGCAAATATTCAACATGGCGGAGGAAGGGTCGCCGCAAGCGCATGGAAAGCGGCCCTTAAGGACGAAGCTTAAAGGTGAAGCGAAGGCACGCGGCAACAAGCAAGATGGCGGAGACATGGCGCGCTTTTCAAATGGCAAGCGGAGAAGTTGCAGCAAGAAGACAGTGAGGAGGAGAAGAGGAAGAGGCGAGACGATACGGAACAAAGTAAAAGGAAGGAAGGAATAAATAAATAAATGAAGCGAACGAGATGGCTAATAGTTTAATAAATATTAAAATTAATATTGAATGAATGAATTAATTAATTAATTAATTAAATAGTTAAGTGATAAATAGATTAATAAATAAACCGGTGTCAGCCTGGTCATAGCACCATTAGGGAGCACAAACGGAGACCGACGGAGCGGGGGAGAGGTGGGAGAAAGGTCAACTGTGTCAACCACCCTTCTAATTAATTGTCGATTCAGCAAGGAACTCAGTCGTCAGTCTGGTCATGGCACCATTAGGGGGTGACAATGGGGACCGAGCGGGATCTGCAGGAGAGAGGAAGGAGAAAACTGTAGCGTTTGGGGAAATAGAGACTGGAATAGAAGGTTAGGGGAGGCGATATTAGTAAATTTAGAGAATTTAGAGACATGAAAGAGTTGTGTAAAGCTATGGCGGGGGGGGATTTCGACATATTTTCGGAATATGATCCGACATGAACGGTCGGATGCGAGGCCTTTTTTGAGGGGGGGGGGGGGGGGGGGGGCACAGGAGCGTGGTTGTCTTGTTTTTTTATAGGAAGTGCAATATAACGGAGAGAGGTCGCGGTCTTAGGACGGTATGTGCGGACGGGGAGGAAGGAGGCATCGGGTGGCGTTACAAGCTGAAACTGGAAGTTGGAGCGCTCGCGCAAAGACTTCCCCGAGGAACCTGACGAGACCACCTGGGCCATGAGCCATCACGCGCGTGCATCCTCTCTCTGCATGCAGAGCACACGCGGAAGAGGGGGGTTCAGTCTCTTTTTCAACGAACACAAGCGACGGCCTAGAGCGAGTGGAACATATCCCACTGATGATGAAGCTCGTCGGGCTACCGCCACTTCCACCCTCCGGGGTAGGGAGGGAGAAAGTTTTAGTGAGTATACGTGAAAACCGTCCCCACTAGGGGGCGCCGGAAGCATGATTTTCACACTACCTGGGCCATCTTCCTAGGTGTCCATAAAGGATTTCTCTCTTCCGTAATCAAAAAAAAAAAAGGCACATTGACCACAGGGTTGGCGTAGTTGTATTTCTTTTTTTTCGGTACATATAGTTTGAAAAGTCGAGGCGATCCTTGGGTTTATTACTGTTGCAGTAATAAATCGAATTCTCGATTTTGGGAAACGTCATCCCTTCCCCACTCTTTGTTTTTCTCCCTTCCCAGAGTCCTGGGAAGACATAAATACTCTGTACAGGAAGAGGCGCGAGAGTCTATCCTGAGAATTTGAATTGAAACATTAAAGACCCTCCGTATCCGTTATTTGTTAAATTGATGTTTGGCTTCTGATTTTATTTTTTCTATTTCCCACCTTTAACCCGGAATAGTCTACATACACTATATTCAAAACCAACATTAAATAAAATTAAACAATATATGATTAAGTCTATTTTGGAATTATGTTTATTATTTCACAACTATTGTTCGGTAATCGGTGAAAGGGACTCGGGAAACCGGGGGGTTTTCAATAACCCGTTCAAATAAATTTTACGCTGTTTATTCACAAAATTTACACAACGAAATTAACACACTCTACACGCACTATTGGACGACGACCATACGAAGAATAAGTATAAAAGTATAATAGAACCGGAATGTTCGCTGTAGCGCACTGCATATTTACGATTTGGGATTTTCGCGAGCACGATTGCCTTTGTTCTAATTCGCGAGAGTCGGGCGATCACCTGAATTCGGGAATCCTCGGTAAGTATCGACATCACGGCGCAATCAGCTGTTGCTTATTACACGTGACGCCAACGGGAACCAATAAATTTTATATTGATTACGGGGGGGTCCTCGATGTCTCTTGATCCTTCGAGAACGCACCGAAAGAGATCTTCCGGTGCGTCCAGGAGGACGAGAGACAGAGAATTTCACGGTTGGAATTTGAATTCAGGGATCGTCCTCTCCTACTTGCCTAGATACGGAACAACTATGATTATACATATCTTTCAAACTGAATGTTGATTAACATTATATGATGCAAAAAGTACTTTCTGCAGAAAATACGAATGCATTTATGTTTTGAAAGTAATTATTTCAAAACTTATTTAAATTTCAAGTTTTTTTATTTATGTTTATGATTGGTCAGTATTTTGCATTAATAATTCAAAAACTAAGCTTCAGTCAACATTTTGGTAAAGGAAAAAGTTGTTCAGTATCATCCCAGCTACTACTCCCTGAAATTATGTCCACCAGTAGCTGAATACCCTGTATATTGAGTAGTATGAAATAAAACACAAGAAGTACTTAGATTGTGATGAAAGATTAAAATTTTGTTATAAGATAAAAATATTCAATGATATTTATTTATGCATCGAAATAAAATAATACATTTTGAATCATAATAACTTCTGAATTGATAGTTGTAAAGCATAACTAACATTTTCTTTTTAAGTAAAAATTTGTATTAACTATTACATTCAAAGATATAGTTTTGTACTAATTAATACTGATTGGCTTGTCACACATATGGATGACGTTTAAATTTCTATACTATTGAGAGTAGATCGTATTTTGAATTTTAATTTTTCCGTTACACCTTCCTCCATTTAACGTACATAGACTCAGGTCAGGCAATAAAAAACATGGATTCGCTGAACGTTCGGCGACACTATAATAACAAATGTTTTCCCGCGTTTTTAAACGACAATCCTGAAGGGAGTAACGGTTTTCATTCAAAATTTTGTCTCTGTGCTTTTGTAATTCACACTTATTGTTAGTAAACGTTTCCCTTTTCTACAAGTGATTGTGTCAATCTTTACTCCTTAATTTACAGATCCTCAATACATACGAATCTATTACCTATATTATTGAGAATTTGTTCACTTAATTAAAAATACTCGTATTAACTACACGAAACTATGAATGATAAATATAACAAAATATTGTAACAATAATTGGTAAAGTCTATTAAAAATCAAAATACAGCCTAATCATATATTCAACTGCTTCAATGACAGTCGCACTTGTTAACAAACGTGTTAACAAATATTCTACATTTTTAACCGACTTCGAAAAAGGAGGAGGTTACTCAATTCGACCAGTATATTTTTTTTTTTTTTTTTTTTTTTTTTTTTTTTTCTATGTATGTTCGCCGATTACGCCTAACTGGGTGGACTGATCGGAATGAAACCTTTTGCATATGGAAGTTGCTGACTCCCCATTGGTACCATTATCAAAAAATTTTTCGTTTTTTAATTGCAAAGTGTTGTTATTGCAAAAAAACCGGCAACTTTTAAAATAAACTTTTCTCGATTTTAGTGCGCTTTCAATATCTTATCGCGGACATGATTCTGTGCAATTTTATTCATATACAAATTTCGCGGAAATGTTTAGTTTTCGAGATATTAGCGAAAAAGATTGTTATTAACTTTTGAAATCAACGTCGAACGATTTTAATGTCCTTTGAATATGTTGTTAGGGGCGTGGTTCTGGACAACTTTTTCCTCTTGCAAAATTGACGGAAAGCTTTTGTTTTCGAGATATTACAGAAATTGTTGTTAACTTTTGAAGGCAACTTCGAACGATTTTTATGTCCTTCTAATACGTTATTAGTAGCATGATTCTAAACGAGTTTTTCCTTATGCATAATTGGCGGTAAGCTCTAGTTTTCGTGATATTAGCGAATAAATATTGTTATTATTATTAGTGGAACGCCCCGTGCTATGCACGGGAAAGACAAGAAAGGGCAATTACAATGCACTGTACCAAAACACTAACTAAGCTTTGCCGCTTTGACACGCAACTTATGCAGCAAGATGAGTTCACGTTGACGTTGGTGTATTATTCCCATTGCTTGGTACAGTCTCCCTACCGTTCTAACAAACATTTTTTTTATTTTTTAGTTGCAAAGGATTATTTTTTCTATGCATGTTCGGCGGTTTTTCCTAGGTGGGCGGTCCGATCGGAACAAAGCCTTTCGCATCTTGTGGAGTCTAACTCCCCATTGATACGATTATCAAAAATTTTTTCATTTTTTAGTTGCAAAGGATTATTGTTGCAAAAAAAGTTGAAAAACGAATATCCATGTTGTCTATTACTTAATCATGTTCATGGCATTTACGCAGACAAAAAAAAGCCCGGAAGGACTGCCTCACAGTACCCTATACAATTCTTCCCATTCCACTAAAAAGCGTGAAATAAAATAATTTTCAGAAAAAAAATACACCGACTTCGAAATGCACTAAAAAGTATAAAATAATTTCTATTTCCTAATGAAGTAATTTCTATTTCTTTGAATCATACAATTACGTCACAGATATGAATTAAACCTATTTACTCGTTAGGCAGTATATTAAATACATTTCAACTTTTTCGGAGGCGGCGCAAAATTAAAAATACCTCAGTAAACGTTGCTGCCCATAACCAGTTGATTGTGGTATGGCGTATTGGAAATTAATAAATCCCGAGAAAGAATACGAACCATTATAGATATACCTGGTAATATACGTAAATGTAATGTCTGCATCTTCATTTGATCAACGTTTCTGATATAAATGAAATTGAATCGACTTCGTTCGCGTGTAGAAGCCATGGATCTAAGAACCTATAAACGGTGCCCACGACGCGGGAATTACCAAATTTGCGACAGATGGGCTCTAGCTTTATAGTATATGCGGCGGTCGAGTCTTTCCGTCGCATACTCTATGAATATAGCCCTTTGCGGACTACCGCCGCATATGTGCGTTCTGCGTAAATCATCAAATTGGCCGAAGAACTCATACTTGCGTTTGGCGAAAACAGTTGATTGAGCCGAGAAACGGGTACATGTGTTCATGCACGTAAATCTGTGCATGTATATATAATATGTCCAGAATATGACTTGGAATGCTATGAACGAAAACCGCGTTTAGGCAGAAATATACGCCGGCAATTTTTAATGACTATCGCGGCAGGAGCTCGGCCCCACGGTTCACTTCGAACCGTCCCGTCCGCAAAGGGCTAGATAGACCATAGTTACATTCTATACGCACTAACACCTACTTCGCGGCGTGCTGTCGAATTATATGTATAGAAAAAAAAAATAGCTATACAAGCTTTGCCTATGTTCGGCTGTCCAAAGGTTGACATGTTCAAAAAAATCTTTTAATTTTGCGCCGCCCCCGAAAAGGTTGAAATGTATTTAATATACTACCTAACGAGTAAATAGGTTTAATTCATATCTGTGACGTAATTGTATGATTCAGAGAAATAGAAATTACTTCATTAGGAAATAGAAATTATTTTATACTTTTTAGTGCACTTCGAAGTCGGTGTATTTTTTTTCTGAAAATTATTTTATATTAAATGCGTTCATATGTACTCAAACGAACATTTATTTCAAGGATACCCTTCATTTAATACTATTTAGTATAGTTTTACAACATGGAAATCAGACTCACTTATTTTTTAAAAATAGTCTTGTTTCAGTGATAGATCGCATGATAGCAGTTGTCACAGCTGGATTAAGGAACTCACTTTATTTCAGATTTCACTGAAACATTTTACTCTCCCTTTTCACTAATTACCTAATGTAATAACCACAAAAGATGAACGCAAATAAAAACGCCTTAACAATTTTGTTATTTATAAATAATTTTAACAATTTTTCACTTTCCCTATGACGCGACGTTGAATACCGAACGGTCTGTGCTCAAATGTCGACCGAAACGCAACCAACATCCCTGGCGAAAAAAGAAATGGACGAGCTACTGCGCCGCGACGCAACAGTTCTTCGAAAAATACATTTAATACCGGAATAAGGGAGGAAGGCGAATCGAGGGATTCACGCCGCGTCGATCGTATTACAATTGCCAGTTCCGGACAAAACGTTCGAAGCACAACATTAAAGAGAAAAAAATAATTGTTAAAGTTATGTATTTTCGCTTATTTATCCATTAGCATTACATGCGGAAGTTATTTAAAAATGACAACAAAATAATTTTATGTGGTGTGTATCGTTTTGTAACATCCTCGGAGAATTTTTTTTTGTTTTCGTCTCCATCTTGGCAATCTTACTTTCGTTTCATTAGCCATAGATAAATCAATTTAGTTATCGACAGCATTTGTCTATTACCGACAGTAGCACGTTATACATATACCAATTATCATATATATGTATTTAGTTCAACCGTCGGTAACTAGTATTGTGACGGATCGGTGGGGGAAAGCCCGAAGGGGGTTCCCTGGAGTGGGGGCAGTTAGGGAAAACGGCCCTCCACGCACCGATGCTCACACCCACGGCCGATTTATTTAACGGGGCGCCAGTGCTAATGCACTCGTCCGTAGTAATCGCCCTTCCGGCTGCTCTGTCGGGAGCGGGAATCAGAGGGGGTCAGAAAAAAAACTAGTAAAAGACCCGCGAGTTCGTATCCAATAGAAAATGCTTTTATTCGGGCCTCCAAGTAGGCCACTTAAGCAAAACAGAAAAAATGAATTCGCGTGGGCCCCACGCGTTACAAGCAACGGTCGAGGAAAAGGGGTCGACTCGCCAGTTGCGAGGGAGGCTTTCGCGGCGCGGGGGCTCACGGTACGCGCGAGTAAAGAAAATATAGAAATACAAAAAGAACGCTGAGGTATTCGCCCGCAGGGAGCACGCCCTCTCAGGGGTCGTGGGCAGCAAGGGGACGTTGGTCCTAAATACCCAAATACAGCGAAACGAAAAAGAACTAGATTAGAGGGGACAGTGTCGTGTAGACTGTCCGCGGCCTCTAGGGTCCTCGTCACTGGGGCCAGGGGTCCTATCGCCCTCGCCCACGCGCAAATGAATAACAATAAAAAGGGTACGGAGATGACTCCTACCTTTTTGCGCTGGTGTACTCCAAAAATTCCACACAGGGGCGGCGGCGACAAACACTCCACGCAGGCACACAATACAAAAAAAACACAAAGTAGAAAAACGGAACGCACTACGAAAAAAAACGGTAAGAACAAAACTAAAACGCGAAGCGCACAGGGAAGACAAAAAAACGGGCTTTAAATTCGAACGGGGCTTTTGGCGCAAAATCCGGCTCTATCGCGCGCGGCGGCTCGCTCTCCCGAACCATCCTCTTCTTCCCCGGTTCGCGGTATTCCCCCACCCCGAGGATTTCGGCGTCGAGGATGGGCCATTCCATGGTGGTGTCTGGTGGCCAGGTCCTGGGGCCCTCTCGAGGTGGCAGTTGAGGGTGGCTTGTCCCATCGCCCAGGGAGAGGTTCCACCGCGACCGGGGACAATGGTGGCTCCTTCCTGGTGTTGGAGAAGGGGGGGGGGGGGGGGGGGGAGAAGAGAAGACGTAGCGTCCGAAATAATAAATAAGAAAAAGAAAAACATACACGCTCGCTCATTCATACCTGCCCCAGCGGCGAGGGGGTCCGCTTGGGCGGAGGAGTGGGGCTGGCAATTCGGGAGGATCCTCGTAACGAGGCATAACCAAAAAAAAGAAGGTAATCAACCAAATGAAAATATGCCTCGTTACAGTATATAATCTTTTAATTTGCAATTATTTTATTATATTATGTGATTTTGAGTTAAAATAAGTTATATATTCTACGGAACCAATCAAATGTTAAGTTAGATTATCAAAAACAAAATTTATCTATTATTTTATTTATTCTTTAGAAATGGGATTGCGTGTATAAATTAAAGTCACAGTTGAATTACATTTTTCTGTTAAACTTTATTTAGGAGCGTACGTCTTGTTTCTCTTCGAAACGTACAAGAATCTAACTGATACAGAACTCTACTTTTTTCGATCGAGTTACTTCTTTTAAAACTTACACTGTCTTTTAGGCCAACCCCCGACAAAGTGGAGTTAACCAATTAAAGAAACCTAAATCCCGCCAAATCGTACGACCTCCCTCTTATGCCCGAAGCACGCTTCCTTGAAGCGGGGGTACGATTTGACGGGGGTTGCGTTTGCTGGCAAAGGTGGCAACGCAGCGGAATTTTCCTGGGCCCTAGGTCAGCTACGCGGCCAGCCGATGGCCGCTTGACCTCTCGATGAAGGCCCTTGGGGAAACCCAGGGTTTATGACACTTAAGCGTTTTACTGTTGAGACCGTTCGATAAATTCTAAGTACAGTCATGCTTTCACTAAAAATTCTAAAACGGTTTTCTCAAAAACAGTTCCGCTGTCGTCCATGTCATAAACCGTGCTAGCCGTTTGCTCGTTAAAAGCTATTTACAAAATTTACAGATTTATAGCTAGCCGCTACAATTCGAATAAACGTATAGATCCGTTTGGAAAATTTCGTAGTGCTACGTGCTTACATGCTACGACACTTGCACCGAATTTCCCAGTATTAACGCGCAATCTTAGAGAAAGATAGAAATATATTTTCCAATTAGGACATTATTAGTTATTAAAACTATTAGTTAACCACATCAATTAGTACATATCAGGCTTACTAGTATTATGTTACCCGGAGTCAAAGTCAAATGTCATTTTACTGCAAAATATACTGTGAATTATTGTTACGCGCGATGGGTAAAATATAAACTGTTTACAGTTATTTACGAAGGTTGTAAATCTTCGTCGACCCATGGCGTTTCCAGAACCTGTTACAGTCGTGGAATATTTCTAAAGTTAATATTATGAAGTAGAATTTTATTGTAAAGTAGAGTTTATATAGTGGCTCAGAGTCCTCCACACTGGTGTGTCCAGGTCAATGAAGGATGTAGATCATCATCCCACTAGTTATACTGGTTGTTGTGTGTTAATGTAGTTGATAGTTACAAAGTTAATCTAAGACTGACTAGTTGCCTCTAAACAGCCAGAAAGGAAAGCACGGGAGGAAGTTCAGGACGTGAAGGCGTTGCCAAAAGGGACCAATCCGGACAGATTGTTATTTGTAAAAAACAGTGATTCGTGAGATGGTTCGACGAATGAGATTGTAAGATTTTAGCCTTCAGTCCAGGGTTGTAAATAACGTTTCGTTAATAAGGTGACCCAAACAGTTAAGTGATTTGGGTCCTTCAAAAGAACTAAATAATGGGACACATTGCGAGACTGCTGAATGACCGAGTCAGGGTGCCTGGTCCGCCGAGTACGCAAGGATTTTCGTAAACACTGCACACAGCAAGGGTGCACAGTTTAGGACTATGGACATAAACTTCTTTAAGGAAAGATATATTGGCGTTATAAAGATGTGCTTTTCTGGCCTGTTAAAAGGTTATTGTCAATAGTTAAGAATGTCAAGCTGTAGAGACATCCATGTGGTCTTGAAGATCCGTTTGAAATTGCAAGAGTAAAGGTTTGACAAAACACCCATAAATATTACGCTAATTATATTCCGAGTGCTTCGGAACAATTATAATATTACTTTATACATAGAATGTTCTAGAAGCATCGTATGCTTATACGTTTAGACCCGGTCCTTATAGAATTCGTGCGCAGTATATAGAAGAAGATAGAAAATGTATTTTTCATTAAAACACTATTAAATTACTATTTTTATATCAAAAACATTAACTATCAAGTAGAATGCGATATTAATAATGTAATCAAATCGTTCATTTCGACAATTAGCGTCTAATTAGAAATTTATACGAAAATTATATATTTCGATATTATGGGGGTTTTCCAGGAAATTGACAGGTCTGCGAGTATAAAAGGCTGAGCAAAACCCGCCTAGATTGCAGAACAGTTTTCGAAGTCGAGCGAGCCAGAAGTCTTCAGATTAGTATAATCGGAACAGTTTTCGCTGTCAAGAGCCGAAAGGTTTCTTAATTCTTGATTGGTAAAGCGGGTATACGCCATTTGGATACCTGATCGTTCTAGTAACCAGTGAACAACAGGCTCTCCAATTAAGCAATCTGGTTTCGGTGTCAGTGTTCGTTCTGACTAAAAATTCTGACAATTAGTTGTCGAGTCAAATTAAGAAAGAGTAACTGTTCCAAGTAAAATTCATTAACTTCAAACAAACTTTGGAATTTGAATTAATCAAAGAATATTGTTCTGTCACTAGCGTTTTTTCCGTAGTCGACTACACCGCGTTAGATAATAGATAAAATTATTAATCTGTCTAACATTGTGAAAGCGTATTTAGATACACTTAGAGAATCACACTTAGGTCGTATTTCTCGCTGCGGTAGACTATAAACGCGATAATATCAATTTTGTAAAAGCACATTTATATAAATTCAGAAACCGAATCACACTTACAAGGAAACATATCGAACCGCGACACACCGATTTTAATGAAACTTATGTGAAAGATAGTTCTCAACAAAATATTTGACACGTATTTTTTTTTATCGGCAATCGTTCACATTGAAGAGGTGAAAATAGCCCTCGAAGTTGGGGGTTGAAACCATGTTTTTGGGAATATCTCCGGAACGAAAGAAGATAATTGAATTCTTTTTTTTTTAAATTGTTCGTCTTTAGATAGGAAATTTTTGTGCGTAAAAAAATTTCAAGAAACTTTATTTGTTTAAATAATATTTAAAAAATTCATCATTTTTGTTTAAATTTTTGCACTAAATGTTGATCTATTTTTTTGCAACTTCGTGTACGTAAACTATGGACAAAAATAGAGGATACGTGTTTTTGGAATTTGTTGTTTGTTGCAATGTTTATTAGATATATAATTTAACATCACCTCCTGTGAAGAGGGGCAATCATCATTTTTATTAAAAATATCATTATTTTTACAATCCTTTACATTATTTTAGAGATTCTATACCTCTATATATGCCGTTAATTGATTTCTGAATAATTATTGCAAGTGTCACAGGTATGAGCATGTCGCGGTTATGATTAACGCCGCGTCATAAGGAACATAGGCATTTATGGCCAATACTGCTTTTATACTTTTACAGGCGTAAAGACTTTATTCTAAATAAAATATTTAGAACTTTTGGAAACATTGGGAGTTTTTAAGAAACTCAGAAAATAAAAATAAATTAAATTATTTTTTAACAATATTGGCCATAAAAGCCTATGTTCTTTACGGCGATGATTGTAACCGCGTCACGCTCATACCTGTGACGCTTACAATAATTGTTCAGAAATCAATGAACGGCATATGAAGAGGTATAAAATCGCTAAAATAATGTAAAAGATTGTAAAAATAATGATATTTTTAATAAAAATGATGATTGCCCCTCTTCACAGGAGGTGATGTTAAATTATATATCTAATAAACATTGCAACAAACAACAAATTCCAAAAACACGTATCCTCTATTTTTGTCCATAGTTTACGTACACGAAGTTGCAAAAAAATAGATCAACATTTAGTGCAAAAATTTAAACAAAAATGATGAATTTTTTAAATATTATTTAAACAAATAAAGTTTCTTGAAATTTTTTTACGCACAAAAATTTCCTATCTAAAGACGAACAATTTAAAAAAAAAAGAATTCAATTATCTTCTTTCGTTCCGGAGATATTCCCAAAAACATGGTTTCAACCCCCAACTTCGAGGGCTATTTTCACCCCTTCAATGTGAACGATTGCCGATAAAAAAAAATACGTGTCAAATATTTTTTTGAGAACTATCTTTCACATAAGTTTCATTAAAATCGGTGTGTCGCGGTTCGATATGTTTCCTTGTTAGGTAGGATTCATTATAAATTATAAATGTATTAATCAAGTTAAATTTTGTCATTGTGTTAGCTTCGGAAAAAAGAATCAAATCATACAGAATATCAAATTTAGTTAATTTTATAAGAGCGTAGTTAACTTTATCCAAGAATCAGACTTAGGTACGATTTATCATAAAGTAGCGAATGTCATTTTGTTAGACTCACAGTCACCAATTACGTAATATTTAATTTGTTGAGATCCTTATTACTAAACAATCAAAGTCTATTTAGTTTCTTTTGATCAAACCAATTGTTGTTATTTGTTATTTGTTATCTGTTAATTCATCATGTTCATTATTTATTGAAGAAACCTTATTGTTGAAAGATATTGACCTGTGGATTTCACTCCTTAACCGCACACCACACGAATCCCACATTCTTTAGATTTAGTTATTTGCAAAACGAGTCGATCAGTAGGTAAAAGCCGCTCTTTACCTCACGAGCGCTGTTAACATCTGAGTGAGCCTAGGTTCCAGAATCGTTACAGTATTTGCGTTAGGTCAAGATAGGTGAAATTACCCAGTCACAAGGATGCATTTTGACCGAAGTAGGATTATTTTTAAACAATAGTCAAGTCTAATTTAAATTATTTCTACATGCTTTTCCATGTAAAGTAGACAGCTATTAAGAAATTTGTTAATTATTAGATTTAAAACTTTTTCTGGTGAATAGAGAAGTTATTTTTCCTCCAAAATATGCGAATTTGTTATTTTATACATTATATTTCTGTAACAATAGACAAAGACAATTTTCGATATATCCTTGTTCCTTTCGAGTAACGATTACAGGTTATCGAAGAAATTAGATTCACTTGGTTTAAGTGAATAATAAAGATTGGTTTATCTATAAATAATGCATAATCCGTTCTTATTCTTGATTATTTTATTTGATCTTTGATTTATCTTTGAAGTAGCGACTTTCTATTTGTAGATGATTATATTTCATTTAATATTATAATGTGTTATTAAATACTATAACGTGTTACGAGCGTCCGCAGTTGGTGGGGAGAAACAAATGAGCGCAATGCTATTCGTAAAATTCAGGAGACACGCAGGCCTCAAGAGAAGCGCGTAACGCGATGTACGTTCTTATACATATATTCATACCTGTTTCGGCAAGTAGCGAAAGAAGTAACGTAACGAGAGGGAAAGTGTTCGAGAGAATCGAAAGAGTACACGTCTAGATTAACAGTTTAATGCACAACACGAATTAAGAGAAACAAGACACTACACAAATTACACAATTGTACGAACGCTATGTTAATAGAACAATAAAGAGTACAGTAAAAGAATCGTTTTATTTTCACGCTTGTTGAAGTTGTCTTTTCGCACGCAACGAGGACGATTTCTGAAATCGCGAACCGTTGTCGGCGGTTTTGTCCTCCGTCCAGGTGACGTAGGGCAAACGTCACCTGGGAGGGGGATCGTTGGTGCGTCAGGTAAGGAAGGGACCTACCTTTACGCGAGTAGGCCGTAACAATACCTGTTCAAGTTATTGTATTGATGTTTCTTTCAATTTAATAAACTGTAATTGCGAAATCAGTTAAAACGTGGTACAATCGACAATACTATTACCAATTACACGGTTGCGGTAGAAATGTGCTTGTTTGCGATCACGGTCAGCCGTCAGTCATGAAAGCTGTCATTTTCGCATCTGGGTGCGCGCTATTTTCACGCTCTAATTGGTCAGAGTTCTATATTGATAATTCAAAAACTAAGCTTCAATGAATATTTTGGTAAAGGAAAAAGTTGTTCAGTATCGCCTCAGCTACCATCTCTTAAAATTATACCCATCAGTAGTCAAACACCCATTACAGCTCCTTCTAAAGGCGTTTAGCGGGACTTCACTACCTGTACATATATTTGTACAAAATTTTACCTGAAAATGTTAATATTTAATGGGAGTTAGGTTAGCACATAAATAAGGTATAAATAAAAATAACATTCCATGTACTTTTGTGCTTCTGAGTGCGCGATTACAAAGCATGGCATTCAGAATGTTACCTACCTATACGTTCACTATGATTAAAAAACAAATAAATCATGTAGTAGCACACTAACTAGTGTTTATAAACAGAGAATATTTGCATTTGTTATAATATTTGTGTTCCGCATGTCAGTCGTACGTAGAACACAAAACTTCATAAGATAAAATTTGTATATACTTGTATATTCCGTCCATATTTAGTACTTGAATGGGTCGATAAGTACTTAAAAATTTTATAAATTACTCAGAGTGATAACAAAGACAACAAAGTAGAAAACTATTGACCTGATCTAACTTCCTACTACAATCTCCACGATACTGCTACGTGTGATAACTTCGATAACGTATTAAGAAATGATCAACGAAATGCAATCTTACCCCGGTATACGATAGTTTCGACAAGAATTATCACAATATTGTTCAAGGTGGATGCCTTAACAGAATTATCTAAAGTTATGAATTGAGCATAATCGAAACTAACCCTTAATTCTTAATTTAATTGCAATATAACACAACTTAACACATGGTACCTAATGTGACTCCCATTCAAATCTTCACAACAGTACTTGGTGATCATAATAAAATAATTTTCAGAAAAAAAATACACCGACTTCGAAATGCACTAAAAAGTATAAAATAATTTCTATTTCCTAATGAAGTAATTTCTATTTCATTCAATCATACAATTACGTAACAGATATGAATGAAACCTATTTACTTGTTAGGTAGTATATTAAATACATTTCAACCTTTTCAGAGGCGGCGCATAATTAAAAGATTTTCTTGAACATGTCAACCTTTGGACAGCCGAATATAGGCAAAGCTTGTATAGCTATTTTTTTTCTATACATATAACTCGACAGCACGCCGCGAAGTAGGTGTTAGTGCGTATAGAATGTAAGTATGGTCTATCTAGATTCATAGAGTATGCGACGGAAAGACTCGATCGCCGCATATATTGTACTATAAAGATAGAACCCATTTGCCGGAAATTTGGTAATTCCCGCATCGTTGGGCTCCGTTTATAAGGTTCTTAGATCCATGGCTTCCACATGCGAACGAAGTCAATTCAATTTCATTTATATCAGAAACGTTGCGAAATGAAGATGCAGTCGTTACATTTACGTATATTACCAGAGATATCTATAATGGTACGTATTCTTTCTCAGGATTTATTCATTTCCAATACGCCATACCACAATCAACTGGTTATTGGCAGGAACGTTTACTGAGGTATCTTTAATTTTGCACCGCCTCTGAAAAGGTTGAAATGTATTTAATATACTACCTAACGAGTAAATAGGCTTCATTCATATCTGTTACTTAATTGTATGATTGAATGAAATAGAAATTACTTCATTAGGAAATAGAAATTATTTTATACTGTTTAGAGCATTTCGAAGTCGGCGTATTTTTTTTCTTAAAATTATTTTATTTCACGCTTTTTAGTGGAATGGGGAGAATTGTATAGGATACTGTGAGACATTTCGTACATAACAATACCAAAGAATAGGATTTTGCAATAACAATAGTTATACATGTATACTGATTTTCGGCCGACAAGGCGTATTTGTAGAAACAGTAGAAAATCGGCGACTGCATGTTGACTCATACACCACCAGAGACACGGACACATACATAGAATTCAGTATATTAGTAACAATAGTTTTTCGCTAATAACTCGAAAACTAAAGCTTCCTCTTAATTGCGGATAAGGAAAAAGTTGTTTAGAATCGTGCCCCTGATAATGTATTAAAAAGACATTAAAATCGTTCGAAGTTGATTTCAAAAGTTAATAACAATTTTTCGCTAATATCTCGAAAACAAAAGCTTTCCGCGAAATTTGTATATGAACAAAATTGTTCAGAATCATGTCCGTGATAAGATATTAAAAGCGCACTAAAATCGAGAAAAGTTTATTTCAAAAGTTGCTGATTTTTTTTCAATAACAATACTATGCAATTAAAAAATGAAAAATTTTTTGATAATGGTACCAATGGAAAGGCAGAACCTACCAGATGCAAAAGATTTCATTCCGATCGGTCCATCCAGCAAACGTAATCGGCGGGCACACATAGAAAAAAAAAGAAATATACTGATCGAATTGAGTAACCTCCTCCTTTTTCGAAGTCGGTTAAAAATATGAAAATTTTGGTCTCCTTACGCACGAAGGCAAATATCTCAATTGCTTGACGCAAACAGATACTAACTGGTTATTAACCCTTTCACTACGAAAGACGTAAATATACGTCCTGCGAAATCTATCGATGTACACGAAAGACGTAAATGTACGTCTCTAGATGTTCATCGATATGTGGCGTACCGATTCTTCGCATCGGATAGGTTTTTTCCGTAACCGTTAATGGCAACGGTCATGCGACGGGGGAATAGGAATTTTCCCTAAAACTGTTACGCGGAGCGATGCGTTTTTGTCTTCGAGGGGTACGCGTGGCAACAAGCGTGGGCCTCGTGGCCAGTGCGAATCGCAACTCGTGATTGATCACACGCGCACTAAAGAGACGCGCTAATTGTTATTTCTTTTTATTAATAAATTGTTATTGTTAAAAACCTAGAAATATATATCTTACCTCATCAAAAACCTAAAGATATATACAAGAGATCTAAATATACGCCCATTACGTCTTATTGAAAGGCATTTTCCTAGCACATATTTTAATCCGTCTTTTAAGAAAAAAAGATTCTGCTCGAAAATGTGTAGTATACAGTAAATACAAAATTCGTCGAGAAACTAGGTATGAATGCAAAGAATGTGATGTAGCTTTGCTACATTTTTATAAAAGGCTACTTAAAATAAATCAATAATAGATATATTTAATTCGTTTGTGATGGAAATGGGAGTACAGATTTATAATATAATATTGAAAACTATTAAATATAAGACAACACAATTAACACAATTTGAACACCAAATGAATTTATTTTAAAACGAGAAATAACAAGGAAGGAACTTTAAATGAAGCACAAGATCTTTTAATATACGTGTACGATATTGTAATTGCAGAAAGAACAGTAAAGAATAATTATATACACTGCTCAAAAAAAGTATGGCATAGAAAAATTTTTGGCAAAAATTGGGCAAATTTGACTGATGATAACACCGTGAAAAATCATTCTTTAAAGTTCTGTATCTATGCGGAAAAAAATGGTAGCGGGTTTTCACGTATTGGAAACTAAAGATGAAGGTTTGGACTTTATGCTGCTCTAAACAGTATCACCAAAAAAAAAATGTGGCAAGTCCATGCATTTCGTCAAACTTTGTAATTTTCAATATTGCAAACATGACCTCACATTTACGGTGTTATTGTGGTAGGGATGCATCAAATCGAAAATCAAATTATAGGGTCTTAAAGTAGAGATCTCAAGCTTTAATTTAAAAAAAAGAGCATAACTTTGCGATAATTTTTCACGGAGTTATCATCAGTCAAATTTGTCCAATTTTTGTCTAAAATTTTTCTATGCCATATTTCTTTTGAGCAGTGTAGATATTATTTTATTTTAACATTTGAGGATCTAGTTGAAACGAGCGGTATCATATAGATAGTAGATAAATATACATACTTGATTACCGACTTATTGGCAAATTACCGACATATTTCTGTATTTATTTTTGCTGTTTTCAACAATTTGCAATGATTGTTTTTTAAGTTCTACGAATAGTATCAAATTTCCGGATACTGTTATGGTCACTGGTCTGTACGGCGCAGCGACCGACATGCGTCTAACGCGTCGTCCCTGTTGATGGATTACTCCAAAATCGCGTCGCAGTGAAAGGGTTAATGATATAGACGTATGTTATCATTATTGTAAAATAAAGTATTTTCTAACAGGAATCTCCATTCGATTAATCGTATCATTTCAACGACATTCGTGTATAATTGTATCAAGGAGTCTGGTATTACACCAATACAGACTATATTTAAAGCGATAAATTTAATCTGTCCAAATGTACCCCATGTCCAAATGTACTTTGATCTCTTCCATACTATTGTGACATGAAGAATGTAACAACAGAAAGTCAGTTATACTATTTTCCAATGAAAATAAGGGACAATATGTTGAGAATTGTATACGTAATAAGTTACTTAAATAGTTCATTTGTATATCGAGCTAGCTCTTCATTATCACAAGCTAGGTGCTTAAGGGGTTAACAATAACGACCATGTATCTTGATAGTTTATAAGTACTTCGTACGTTTAGATCTGTAAGGACTTAACTCAGTGAGAGTAGTTGCTGCAAAGTAAAGGTTGAGTTACCGGATCTGTGGAGTTACATTACCCTTCACCGCAAACCCTATCTCAACAGTTAAGGCATGCGCAACTGACAAACTCCGCTATACCAATTAAATGTCGATCAAGGAAATAGCTAGCGATTTCTCTGCCTTTATGTCGTGCAACATTCTGTCTTGTAAACTCCCATAATTTGTTCACGTAATTTAGTACCACTGTAACAGATATCCCTAAAGAAAATAGTACAGTATTCTCTCCATGAAAAAGATCTGTGAAAAAAAATCTGTACCGTAAGTGTAAAAATTTCATCCCCACTACTGGGGGGATCTCCCTCGGAATCAATTAAGAATAAAACACGATCAGTCGCCGAAACGACGAAGATCGAATATCGGTGAGGCACATACTAATGCGAACAAAGGAAAAGATTGCAATTTTCTTATTTCTTACTATTTTTTCATGAAACTTCTACTGGCGTATTTGTCTAGTTTTCCTTATTAAAATGACACTAAACATGATATAATTACATTAAAAATTGCGTATGTACAAATATTTAGACATATTAATAAAAAATTGATTAAAAAGTGCAACGAATATGGGTATACGCGACAGTTTTAAGTTCTACCGGGATAACGATCCGAAGCACAAATCGAGAATAGTTCAGGAATATTTATTATATGCTTGTCCGAAAGTGCTCCATCCTCCACCACAATCACCGGATTTAAATCCAATTGAAAATCTGTGGGACTTATTGGATCGTAACATTAGGACCACCCCTATAAAAACAAAAGACGAATAAAAAATACGACTGACGGAAGAGTGGGAACGCATTACTCAAAATTATTTAAATAAAATAATTTCAAACATGCCAACACGTTTGCAACACGTCATCAGACAAAGGGATATCCCACAAAATATTAAATTAATATTAAAATTATAATTTTGTTGTTACATACACTCTAAATAAGAAAAAACTTTATGTAATATTAAGTGTACGAATATTTTTTCGACACCAATATCGGGTCTAATTTCTTTTATCATTTATTATGTGGAAAACATTAAAAAATAAAGTATTTAATTTTACATATTTGTAAACTAGGATATGCGCTTTAACTCATTACGGACCAGAAAATTCGATAATCACATTGCAAGTAAGTATAGGAAAATTTAATTTCGCAAATACAAATAGTGTCCGAATATTAAATCGAGTAACTATGTATTATGAGATTGGCGTGAATACCAATTCGATAATTAGAACGCATAAAAAACGTGAGTGGTAACTGTTATGTCTTCAACAAAGTTCCTAGATTAGTTACTAGGCATAGGTGGATTGTAAGTTGGCAGAATTGTAAGAAATCCTTGTATTATAAGCTACCTGTTTCTCTTAAGTATGAGCCATTGGCAGAGTGTAATTCCATAAAAGTTGAATAAATTGAAATTATTATTAAAATTTCTTTGTGTACACCCTTCTATAAAAGTCCTCGCAATGTAATACTGCTTTCGGCAGAAGAATTATAGGCGGGATGAGTAATGTACATTGGAAATTTTCGTGTGATTGTCTTATGTACTATCTTCTCATATCTACTCGTATAGGAATAATCTTATGTATACGAGATAAGATAATAATGCCTTAGTATTCATTACTCGTATTAATTACTGGAAGTAATCCCGTCTGGAGGAAGTGATATCTGACTCCCTCAGGCAATTTGCAGTTACTGCATGTGATATTCCTAATTGTTTTAATATAACATCGTTACCAATAAATCATTTACCACTTACCTGCAGCGAATTTATGCGATCCACGCGTAAAATTTAACAGTCATATTTATTTTTACACACGTTTTGCAATTTAGATTGCTCTTTTTATTACAGAAATCAAATCCACATTCTTTCTTTCATCTTATTTAGAGACAAGGAATAAACTTCCTGTCCAATTAGAAATTCGACAACTACGTTGCAATGAAGATAGTCTTCCTATTGGAACTAACGTAAACATTCTAACAATAAAATATAGAGAAATATCGATAAAGCATGGCACCACTCGACCACGAGGAAAAAGGGTCTGGCTTCTGGGCGAGTATAATCCTCGAGCCCTGATTGGTCCGTCAAAACGAAACTTCAAACCCTATTTTTGCAAAGGAAAATGTTCAGAATCACGTCCTCTACTACCTATTTCCGGAACCTACACTAGTTATAAAACACTCTGTATAAAACATTTCAAGAGAGAACATCTAAAGAGAAATTAGTACACCTCTTAGAAAATGTACTTGCTGTTAGAAATTTAGAGTTTAGGTAGATGCATTGGACGAGAGTAAGCCATGTACACTTCGTCAGAGAGCTGTCCCGGTCGCAAGGGAAAGTTTATGAGGCTAGTATACAATGTATAGTTTTTAAGGGCCATGGTGACGTTGGTGTCCTCACGGCCAAGGTTTTGACGAGGAGGCATTCTTGTGCAGACTGTGACCGTGGCAACACGTCACAGGAATAAACAAGGCTTTTACCAGTTTAATTACATTTATTTCATTATTTCTTTCTACCCCGCTCGTTCTTTCCTGATTTTCTTACATTGCTGTGTTTTATTTAAATTTTCACCGGTCAAAAGTCGTAAACAAGATAACGCGCGGTCCAGAAGACGCAAATAAGATAAGCTCGAGACAATAACGCAATTCAGAGATAAGCAGAGTATAAAAACAGAAGCAGGCAGGCACGTGCGAGGACAGTTCCAGATCTAAAGTTGACGAAGATACAGATCGTGTTACGAGTCGATACACCGCGGAGTCGGATATCGAGACCTTTCGATCAATACTTTTGTAACATTAATAATCAGTACATTGTAATATTGTGCGGTATAGAAATAAAGTTCTTTTTTTTAAAACCCAAATGGAGCTTTCTCGTGTGTAACAAAATAAATCATTTAAACCTGCTTCCTATAATTCCAATATTTCCAATGCTGAATCGGATGCTAAATATATTCATAGGAATTCAATATCCCATAAAATTTGAATTGACCTCCTTCCATTATACTAAAAATTACAATATATGTATACTACATTTGCTATTTTTCGGTCCATTTTGAAATAGAAACGTATTTTTAACATTGATATTACTGTCGATTAAAAACTTTTTAATTTTTAATTAAAAAATGTGTTAAAGTACTTTTTTATAAATAAATATTGTATTATAAATATAAATGAATACTTTTTTACAAATATTTCTTTTATAAAGATTTATTGTATCTTACGTTACAGTGGTTTTGTATCTACCGTGAAAACAATATTAACAATTATATGTATACTTTACTATATTTTACTTCCGTATAATGAATTTTTAAAACTTTAAATGTACCTAAATATTGTACTGAATTTCACTAAAATAATGTAATATTTGGTATACTGTATATATTTTATAACAACCATTCCAGTGACTGAATATCGAAAATTGTTATAATTTCATTTTATCTTTGATGACGGTAATTAACCTCAATTCCCCCGAGGTGTCGATTCTTAACTTTTAAATAGCCTCTCTCGTTCGCTCTCTGTCCTTTCCTACGTTTAGCGGTCGCCGCGAGTCAAATGTAAACAAAAAATCGACACCTCGACTCGATAACTGCAACAAAATCGGGAACAAGTGTTGCAGTTATCGAGTCGAGGTGTCGATTCCTTGTTTACATTTGGCTCGCGTCGACCGCTAAACGTAGGAAAGGACAGAGAGCGAACGAGTGAGGCTGTTTAAAATTAAATTTTTAAAGAAGTCTGACGAGTAATAGTCTTTTGGTTCCATACAAAATTGCACCTCCATACACTCGAAAAAACAAACAATATTACTACATAAACAAATGTTGTTCAAATTATGCCGTGTTTGGTCTTATTTTGATCAGGAGAATCTCACAATTACATTGGTAAAAGTAATATTTAGCAAAACCAAAAAATAAAAAAATTTTACTGTTGCATTAGTGTTGTCACATCGATACGTCTCTGCCGATTGTTTTCTTTTCTCGGACCTCTCTCTCTTTCAGTCTCTGTCCTTTTCTACGTTCGGCGCTCGGCTCGAGTCAAATGTAACATCCCGGGAAGAATTTTTTTATATGGCAGTCCTATGCTCAATTTCATTACCCACTGTGAGAATAGTTAGTTACCGACAATAATAGACTATTACCGACAGTACATTATATACCAATTACCTTATGTATTCAGTTCAGCGGTCGGTAACCGATACATATATATATTTATTTTATTTTCAATAATTATTTTATATTTTCAATTTAGAAAGGATAATGTAAATTACAAAGACAATCAAATGTTAAGTTAATTCATTTAAACCAAAATTAATGTATTATTTTATAGTTACTCCAATAAATGTATAATTCTATATGGAAAATTCCGTAATGCGATGTGCCTACGTGCCGCGAAGCTAGCCCCAAATTTCCTGGAATTTCTAGCGTTGCTTAGAGAAGGATAGGAATACATTTTACAATTTCGATATTATTAATTATCAAGAACTATTAGCTAAACAAATCAGTTAATACATATCAAGCGTACTAATATTATGTTATCCAGAATTAAAGTCAAACATTGGTTTATTGCAGTGAATATTGCAAATTATAATATTGTTCAATGGAATGTTCTAGAAACACCGTATGCTTATACATTTAGCTCCGATCCGTATAGAAGTCGTGCACAGCGTATAGAAAGAGATAGAAAATGCAATTTGATTAAAACACTATTAAATTACTATTTTTATATTAGAAATGTAAACCATAATGTAGAATGCGATATTTATAATGTAATTAAACCGTTCGTTTGTACAATTAATGTCTAATTACGAATTTATAAGACAATTATATATTTCGACGTTATGGGGGTTTTCCGAGAATTCGCCAGGCTGGCGAGTATAAAAGGCCGAGCGAAGCTCGCCTAAATTGCAGAACAGTTTTCGAAGTCGAGCCAGCTAGAAGTCTACAGATAAGTATAACCGGAACAGTTTTCGCTGTGAAGAGCCGCAACGATTCTTAATACTTGACTGGTAAAGCGGGTATACGCCATTTGGATACTTGGTCGTGGGTCGTTCTAGTAGCCAGTGAACAACAGGCTCCCCATTCAAACGGTCTGGTTTTGGCTGTCAGTGTTCGTTTTGACAAAAAGGGTCATGGACAATTAGTTGTCGAGACAAATTAAGAAAGAGTAACTGTTCCGAGGTAATAATTCATTTAGATTCAAACAAATTTTGAACTTGAATTAATAAAAGAATATTGTTCTGTCATCAGCGTAATCTCAGTAGTCGACTACACCGCGTTAGATATCAGATAAAATCATTAATCTGTCTAACTTTGCGAAAGCGTATTTAGGTACACTTAGAGAATCACACTTAGGTCGTGTTCCTCGCTGCGGTAGACTATCACGCGCTAGTATTAATAATTTCGTAAAAGACTTTTCATTATATAAATTATAAACGTATTAATCAATATAAACTTTGTAATTGCGATAGCGTTCAAGACGAGAACTGAATAATATAGAATATCGAATTCAATTAATTATATAAAAGCGAAGTTAGCTTCATCCGAAAACAGACTTAGGTACGATCTAATATAAAGTATTACCTAGCGAGAGTCATTTAGTTAGATTCATAATTATCTATTACGTATTGCTTAATTTGCCAAGTTCTGTTATTTCTATTATTAATATTATATCAAGTCTATTCTAGTTTCTTTAATCAAACCAGTATACTTTTCATATTTTGTTATTTGTTACTTGTTATTTGTTAAATTCATCATCTTCGTTATTTTATTGAATAAACCCTTATTGTTGAAAGATATTGACCTGTGGATTTCACTCCTTAACCGCACACCACACGAATCCCACAATCTTTAGATTTAGTTATTTTCCAAAACGAGTCGTTTAATTGGTAAAAGCCGCTCTTTACCTTCTTAGCGCTAGTAACTATCTGAACTTAGGTTCCAGAGTCGTTACACAAATGTAAACACAAAATCGACACCTCGACTCTATAACTGCAACGCTTGGGTCCCGATTTTGTTGCAGTTATCCAGTCTTTACTGTAATATATCTTACGTCTGGTTAAAGTAAAACGTGCATCTACGACAATTAACTGTTGGTTGCGTACAACAATTATTGTTGGTGTGCACAGCCTATGTGTGAACGTTCTCTTTTATTAACAGGTAACTATAAACTTTTTTGTTAGAAATAACGGCCAAAAATAAGAGAAGTACGCATATGCGTGTGCGTACACGCATCACCTCCACTCTTTGTTCCATGTCACTATCGCGTCTGCAGTTACGATTATGCATTCGTCCGGGGCACACCGCGAAATCTTTGTACAGCCGATTACATATGTATATTAAACGTATTTTCCGTACACTCAAGCGCAATTATTTTATTTTCTAACCTAATCCTAACAGATTATGGGCCCAAATAAACTCTGGTCGCGTTAGGAAAATTAAACAAACCTTTTCGGTACGACGAATTTAAATTCGCGAGCGTGTAGTGAATGTGAAAAGTTGAAGTTTTTTTAAAATGAGTTCTTCGACCTCTATGCGTATTGAACTTCTCGGAAAGGACAATTACGATACCTGAAAAATCCAAGTAGAAGCACTGTTAATCAAAAACGACAACTGGAAATACGTAAACGGTGACAAAACAAGACCCGATGTAACTCAGGGTGAAGCAACGGCTGCGGCCGTAAGAGAATTGGACGAAGCGGACGCGAAGGCGAGGTCCGATTTAATTTTAGCGATCAGTCCGTCCGAAATAAAACAAATAAAAAATTGTAAAACATCAAACGAGATGTGGAGAAAACTCAAAGGCATTTACCAGTAAAAGGGTCCTGCGCGAAAAGCGACGCTATTAAAGCATCTTGCCTTGCGGATAAAATAATTTTCAGAAAAAAAATACACCGACTTCGAAATGCACTAAAAAGTATAAAATAATTTCTATTTCCTAATGAAGTAATTTCTATTTCTTTGAATCATACAATTACGTCACAGATATGAATTAAACCTATTTACTCGTTAGGTGGTATATTAAATACATTTCAACCTTTTCGAAGGCGGCGCAAAATTAAAAATACCTTAGTAAACGTTCCTGCCAATAACCAGTTGATTGTGGTATGGCGTATTGGAAATTAATAAATCCTGAGAAAGAATACGAACCATTATAAATATATCTGGTAATATACGTAAATGTAACGAGTGCATCTTCATCTGCAAAAATAGTTTTTGCCGCTGACCGACACGATAATTTGTATTATGCGCAATCCGCATTCTTTTTAAACGATTCGAAATTAAAAACGGTAAAAGATATAGAATTATGACACCGACGTCTCGGTCACGTTAACGAGGATAGTTTGCGGAAAATAAATCGCGATAAAAGTATACGCGGCGTTTCCTTCGGAAAGGATGAAAAACTCCCCACTTGCGAAATCTGTTTGCCCTCCAAGATGACAAGATTACCATTCCCAAAAAGATCGAACCGTGCCGTAGGTATACTCGAAATAGTGCATACCGATATATGCGGACTCATGAGAGTTGAATCAATTGGCGGCGCGAAATATTTGATCTTATTAATCGACGATTGCACGCAATGGTGCAAGGTTTTCTTTATAAGACAAAAGAGCAAAGCGTTATCGGCTTCTAAAAAGTTTAAAAATTTTGCGGAAAATCAAACAGACGCGCGAATAAAATATTTATTTTGTTATTCGGTTATTTTGTCGCGGTTATTTTTTCTTTGGTTGAACTGTTACGCAACCCCGTCGCATACTCTATGAATCTCGATAGACCATAGTTACATTCTATACGCACTAACACCTACTTCGCGGCGTGCTGTCGAGTTATATGTATAGAAAAAAAAATAGTTATACAAGTTTTGCCTATGTTCGGCTATCCAAAGATTGACATGTTCAAGAAAACCTTTTACTTTTACGCCGCCTCCGAAAAGGTTGAAATGTATTTAATATACTACCTAACGTGTAAATAGGCTTCATTCAGATCTGTTACGTAATTGTATGATTGAATGAAATAGAAATTACTTCATTAGGAAATAGAAATTATTTTATACTTTTTAGTGCATTTCGAAGACGGCGTATTTTTTTCCTTAGAATTATTTTATTTCACGCTTTTTAGTGGAATGGGGAGAATTGTATAGGATACTGTGAGACAGTTCTTCCGAGCTTTTTTTTGTCTGCGTAAATGCCATGAGCATAATTAAGTAAAAGACAACATGGATATTCGTTTTTCAATTTTTTTTGCAACAATAATCCTTTGCCACTAAAAAATGAAAAAATTTTTGGTAATGGTACCAATGTGGAGTCAGACTCTACAAGATGCGAAAGGCTTTGTTCCGATCGGACCACCCACCTAGGAAAAAACCGGCGAACATGCATAGAAAAAAAAATAAGGGACACTCTTTCAGGGACAAGTACAAACTAATTACATCATGATTGAGGGTTCTTCATCCATTTGTTCTTTGTTAACTTTCTTTGCAAAAATTTACTGCGCGTGTGTATCTTTGATGGTTTAGGACTGCGCAAGGGTTAAAGTATCCGTAAAATAATAGCAGATCCTGCGCAATAAATTTTCTAACAAATCAAATTGAAGCATTTTTAGAACGATACGGAGACTGTACCAAGCAATGGGAATAATACACCAACGTCAACGTGAACTCATCTTGCTGTATAAGTCGCGTGCCAGAGCGGTAAAGCTTAGTTTAGTTAAATTAACTTTTTAATTGCTCTTTCTTATTTTAATTAACTTTTTAATTGCCCTTCCTGTCATTCCCGTGCATAGCGCGGGGCATTCCACTAATATTAATAACAATAGTTATTCGCTAATATCACGAAAACTGAAGTTTTCCGTCAATTATGCATAAGGAAAAACTCGTTCAGAATCATGCCACTAATAACGTATTAGAAGGATATTAAAATCGTTCGAAGTTGATTTGAAAAGTTAATAACAATTTTTCGCTAATATCTCGAAAACAAAAGCTTTCCGCGAAATTTGTATATGAACAAAATTGTTCAGAATCATGTCCGTGGTAAGATATTAAACGCGCACCAAAATCGAGAAAAGTTTATTTCAAAAGTTGCCGGTTTTTTTGCAATAACAACACTTTGCAATTAAAAAATGAAAAATTTTTTGATAATGGTACCAATGGGGAGTCAGAACCCGTCAGATGCAAAAGGTTTCGTTCCGATCGGTCCACCCAACTAGGCGTAATCGGCAAACATACATAGAAAAAAAAAACAAAACAAAAAAAAAAATTTACTGATCCAATTGAGTAACCTCCTTCTTTTTCGAAGACGGTTAAATAAAGACGTTTTTCGTTCATTTTAGCTAGTTTTGTTTCAATTATTTTCGTATCAGAGAAGTGCAAATATGAACGAGCAAAATGTTCGTTATAAGTATTTTTGTACTGTTTCACCCTTTTGTATTTTCAAACGAAAAATGTTGTAAAAGAAACAAGAAAAATAATTTGTAACATGTACTGGGAGGATATTATTAAGAAACGCACAATGCAAAAGGGAATTAAAAGGTTTAGTAGTGGAGATTTTAATATGTAACACACAAAACGAAGTGGCAGGTCAAAATTAACAATGATGAAATTCCAAATTACATTTGAAAAAGCTTAGAATGACGAATAAGTATGTCGTTTAGGTTCCAGATAAGCTGACGGAGAAGAATTTGGTCATTTTTAATAATGTGAAATGAAAGAGAAATTTTTCTATTTCTGCCAGAACAAAAATCATTAATAATGGCCAAAGCTGAACTTTACGCTAAAATGTTTTCACTCTCGATTTGGTAGGATTACAAGGGAATTGTATCGTCAAAACCTTTCTAACATAGCTTTACGTATGTAATGTGTATGTAGGTGTGTGGAATTGTTGATTGGTTCTTTTGATTGATTGTGATTCTAATGCCGAAGTGTATTCTCTAAGTGTATGTCATTGTGTGCGAGTAATCAAATCGAGTGCGCATGACGCAACTCCTCTACGGGTCATGAATGTGACCGCACGCGTGACCTCTTGGCTCTAATGAATAGTCAGTTTATTCGAAGAGTGCAGTGTCTCGCGCGAATAGTTTGGCGTGATTTAGAAATCACGGCGACCCGGTACTGCGATTCACGAATGTGTTAGGATACGTATTGTAATTCACACTGCGTTGGATTATACACGAAACTCTACGTTTTACGGAACTTCTCGATTCCCGATTCGACTTGCACCACATTTAATAATAATCTGCCTATCTGTTATGTGAAGATCTCCCGAGAACCTTCACGTATAATGGAATGACGGTTAAGAAAATTCTGTCCTCCATTTGTTAAAGACTGCGAGAGAAAAAAGGTATAGTCGTTAGACGATTTATGGCAAGCGCGTGTTTACTTTAGGATCGATCCGCACGAAACTTGACAGACAAAAGGTCCTCCCTTGGCTCGTATTTCGAGATATGGAGCTATTCGTTATGGTCTGTGCATCGAATAGAAATATACCATTATGAAGTCTTACCAGATAACCAGACTATTAATTCCAAAAAGTATCGTGAGCAACTGCATTATTTAAAATCAGTAGTACGAGATCAAGGACATTCACTTTTATTCAGAAAAAAAAAGTCTCTTACCAAGACAAGAAAAGACTGTAAATATCTTTGACGAGACCATTAACATTACTACAATTTGATTGGGGTATTTTATCTGACCCATTATATATCACCTGCCTTGGCACCATCTGATTTTTATTTATTTTGAATATTGCAAAATTCACTTGATGGAAAATTGTTTAAAAACTTAAATGAACTAGAAACACATATATCTAAATTTTTTATTAAAAAATCACAACAATTTTATGAAGACGGTATATTTATGTTGTGGCGGTTTCACTCCCACGCTCATAGCCAGTAGACGGCGCATAAAACCTAGACTAGATGTTTTGGCAGAGCAAAGTTTAAAAATTTTATTTTGAAAGGAACTTTCAAAGATGCTCCGCTTCACACACTGACTTATCGGCGGATGAATATTGTATTTAAAAAATGGACACTGATTTTAACAACTAATAGCACTTATTTATTATACATATAACAGTGACAGTGAATTTTAACAAATTTTGTATAATTATGTTGTGTTTGAATGTTGTATTTAAGCAATGATTCAATGTGTTTTACTTTTTTAGTTGTGTTTGACTATTTGATTTATACTGATTGAGTGGTTGATGTGTTCTGATCATTTTCAGCATATTTTGCTGTATTTAAAACCTCTGTTCCCCCTTCCTTTGTGCCCTTGGCGTGGTACATTTTTGGGAGGGGAACAGGGTTTTCTACATGGGGGAGGACGGCGGTACAGAAAATTCTGGGTTTTTTCCAAAATCGGTGACGTCTTCCTGAGGGACCTGGAACCATTATTCTTTAGGCCCACGTTATCCTTTGACCTTTGGGTCCGCAAGGTTTATGGCATGGCCTGTGCCGCTGAAGCCAAGGACTCGACTAATGATGCATCAATAAATGAATTTACTAAAAACTAAATTGACACGTACCATCCTAGTGCTGGTACACAGATGATACGGATACTAAATTGAAGGTCTTCAAAAACGATAACTTTCTTTCGCCACGTCGCACAGTGGTCCCAAATCGCAAAAGGCTGGCCAAAATATGAAGGCGTATTTCAATTTTAATGAAACTTCGTATCTAGGGGTTTTCGAGGTCAGTCATTACAAATCAAAAGTCAAAATTACGAAAAACAAAATGGCGAATTCAATATGGACGCTCAGTATTAAAAAAAAAAAAAACAAAAAGCTAACCAAAATATGAAAGAATTCTTCTATTTAGCTGAAAATTTGTACAAACTGGTTTTCGAGGTTACAAATTAAAGACAAAATTACGAAAAAAATAATTAATTACGTTTATTAAATTACTTTTTGTTCCATTCAAATTACTTTTCCGTGCAATGAATATTTGCTTCTTTGATAGAGTAATTTCTTCAGAAACTGAAATATAAATGTACATGTACATATTATACTAAACTATATTTTAAACAAGTTTAATCTTTCCAGCAACAATGTAATTATAGGTGCACGCGCAAACATATCAATACATCTTTTATTCATAATGTTAAATTCTATAGACTGATTTATATTATACTTTTTTTAACAATGTTTATAATAATCCTGTGGCGCCCATATCAATATTTGTAAGAAGTTATGAAAAAACTGATGCTGAATATTCTTAAATTCAACGTTTATTTGCTTAATTGTACTTCGGTATTATGTGCCCGGGGGTCACGTATACCTGAATGTTGGCCTCTCCCCTATTTGTAATTTCTATGCAGGTATGAAAAAAAGAAGACAAAAATAGTGAGCAAATGACTAATTGTATGAAGGGGAGAAAGAAAGAAAGAGAGAGGCGAACACGCATGAATCAGCGACAAACATAAGTATTTACATTTTCAAATGTTCATTAAGACTCGAGGGGCAGATATGAGCAGCATTTTTTTGTTAATTCTGATGCATTGCAGTCTTAACTAAATATGACAATTGGTTTTTTAACCCAACTCCGTCTAACTCATAAACTTTTCCCTTTTTTTATAAATACCGAGGTCGCCACTTATTTGAATTTTTATTAAAAAGCATTATTCAATTGTTGTATTATACTTTGTAAGTATTGATCTTGTACTGTGTCTATGAATTCTACTTACCTTTAGCTATGTTTTCTATTTTGCAGAATCAAAATTGATGCACTGGGGACTGAGTTACAAATTTTTCTAATAAAGTCTATTTTTGCTGGATTTGCGCGTTAGGTATTGCTCGAACGAAAGTCAATTTCCTACTGAAATATCAATGCAGGTAGATGAACTAGGCAACTGTACCTTTTGTAATTGAACTCATAAACTATCAGTGTACCCAACCCAGTAGTTAAAAGGTAAAAATTGAATACTTCATTTTTTGACTTTTGGCCAGCTTTTTGCGATTTGGGACCACTGTGCGCCGTAAAGAACATAGGCTTTTATGGCCAATACTGCTTTTATACTTTCACTATACCTTTAATGTAAAGTCTTCAATCTAAATAAAATATTTAGAACTTTTGGAAACATTGGGATTTTTTAAGAAACTCAGAAAATAAAAATAAATTAAATTGTTTTTTAACAATATTGGCCATAAATGCCTATGTTCCTTTCGGCGTTGATTCTAACCGCGTCACGCTCATACCTGCGACGCTTACAATAATTATTCAGAAATCAATTAACGGCATATGAAGAGGTATAAAATCGCTAAAATAATGTAAAAGATTGTAAAAATAATGATATTTTTAATAAAAATGATGATTGCCCCTCTTCACAGGAGGTGATGTTAAATTATATATCTAATAAAACATTGCAACAAACAACAAATTCCAAAAACACGTATCCTCTATTTTTGTCCATAGTTTACGTACACGAAGTTGCAAAAAAATAGATCAACATTTAGTGCAAAAATTTAAACAAAAATTATAAATTTTCAAAATATTAGTTAAACAAATAAAGTTTCTTGAAATTTTTTACGCACAAAAATTTCCTATCTAAAGACCAACAATTTACAAAAAAAAGAATTCAAATATCTTCTTTAGTTCCGGAGATATTCCCAAAAACATGGTTTTAACCCCCAACTTCGAGGGCTATTTTCACCCCTTCAATGTGAACGATGGCCGCTAAAAAAAATACGTGTCAAATATTTTTTTGAGAACTATCTTTCACATAAGTTTCATTAAAATCGGTGTGTCGCGGTTTGATATGTTTCCTTGTTAGGTGCGAAATGGTGGGGAGAGGTCGCGGTTTTTCGCCGTATGTTCGAGCCCACCGGGAGGCGGTGCTGAGGGGGCGTTACAAGACAAGTTGGAGGTCAGCGCATTTTTGCCCGGGAGCTTCCCCTTAGATCTTGACGTAGCCCCTCGGGCCAAGACCCTTTATTTGAGAGCATCCATTCTCCACACATGGAACACATACGCGAGGGGGGGGGGGGGGGGGGGTAGTCTTTTTTCCACAATAGCGAGCGATGGCCTAGCGCAAGTGGACTACGTCCTACCGATAGGGAAGCCTGACGGGCTGCCGCCACCCCCCCGCCTTTATGGCGGGGGCGGGAAATAGTTTTAGTGGGTATGCGTGGAAACCGTCGGAAGCGGGAGTTTTTCCACACTACCTGGGCTATCTTCCCAGGTGTCGGTAATAGGATTTCTGTCTTCCTAAACGAAAAACAGAATAATTATCACGAAGCAGTAAACTAATAAAACAGATCCTTGTCAAGCAATCATTATTAAATGTAACCCTACCAGGATTGTAGCAGCTGTCTGTTTTAGGATTTCATTTCGGTACTGAAAGACACGTGTCAGTTTGTTTTTCTTGAAATGCACGGCTTGGAGGCTGTGCGGATCATGTGAGCGATTGCACCTTCTGAGATCGAAGAGAGGAGGGTTCAAACTTCGTGAGAGGCCAATCCGCGGGATGCCAACTGCCTCCAATAAGTTGTGGCTGCTAGGTGAACTTGGGGTTGAAAATCTCAAAATTTCCAATTTTTTGCATATCGCGCGAGAACGGTTCGAGTAATCGACTTGAAAATTTGTACAGGAATGCTCCAATGATCCCTCAATCGATCGCATGCACCCAATTTACCCGCTCACCCCCGGGGGTGGATTGAGTGGGTTGGAAGTAAGAACCCCCTCAGCGGGGGTTGGTTTCACACCAGGCCCAAACCACCAACAGGAACGATACCGTTGGCACGGAAACAAGTTTTTCCGTGAACTGCAGGTCCAAAATTGACTTTTAACTGTGAAAAAGTGAAAAAACAGCAAGGGGTGGTTTTTTGACAGCGTGTAGCGACCAAGGGGTTGGTGCAAACGTGACCGAATTTTTACCAGGTATAAATGGGGTCGAGAGGAAGCTTCGGTAAAAGTTTGAGCAAAATCGAAAAAACCGCCCCTTTGGGAGGGGCGGAAAATTAGGGAGGAGGTTGGGGGTGTCGCAGGTGGTTGAGCCGGGCATTTTCGGAAAGGCCGCAACCTAAAGAACCTCATTCTGTAAAAAAATTTCGGATTTTTTCTTTTTTTCTGTCGAATTTAGAGCCTTTTTTTCGGTTTTTCGACCCCCTAGCATTCAAGGGGTCGCCGATACCGCAAGGGGGTGGCAGGAAACAATGGCATTCCTGGAGCATTGAGATAACCCATGGGCTCAACTATCCTCAAAATTTCAAAGTCCTACCTCCAACAGAACGTAAAGAAAGAAACGGCTAAAGAAAGTGGTGCGTTAATTTTGGCCAGCAGTGTATACATAATGAATCTGTTACAGTAGTAAAATACTACACATATACTTCGAAAATTGAACTTTGACTAGCTTGTAGAAATGATACAATTGTGTGATGCGATAAAAGATCTAAATTAATACAGAAGTTGTCGTTGAAATTTTACTCGTTGATGAAAGTTGGTAGTTTTCGTACCGACTCCTTGAACACAACTAGAATCAATTTTGCGTAGAAAATGAAAAGGAACCGATAGAACTTTGTTGTTAATAAATAGCAGAGTACAAGTGCGTGTTAATCATTGCAATGGATTTTTATGACATTGCATATTGACGTCTGTATAAGGAGGTAGAAAATATTATGGTGGAGCAGTATACACAGTTCTAGAACAGTAACAATGGATTTCAGAACAGTGAAAAACATCAGTAACATTCTGTTTCTCCATGGCAATACCATGTTCCATAACGCCTGTATTGTCTCCGAGTTTTTGTTGCACAGTACCTCTACTTGACCCCCCGCCACTATTAGTACTGCGAACTAATGACCGATTTCATGGTTCAATCTATTTTTTAAATGGAAAGTGATAACTTAAGTTTGGATAGATCAACAGTTAAGAGAGCTCTTTCAAGGAGTGCGAAAATTGGAAGAACGGTGGAAATCTGTTTTTCATCAACGGATGCAGTATTTATAGTTGTGTGTAAGTTCTATTAATATTGCGTAACTAGTTTTCGTGATACGTCATTGGTTTGACACGCAGGTTTGAATAATGTTACCTGATCGTTTTCATGACCGTAGTGTACATATCCATAGAACATAAAATCATATGTTTAGCGAGCATGTAGTGAAATAAAAAAAAATATACTGATCGAATTGAGTAATCTCCTTTTTCGAAGTCGGTTAAATAAGATTGCAGTCACTAGGATGTTCGCGGGTAACAGTACCGATTACAAGGACGATAAATTGCGTTTTAATTCTTTATTACACGTTTGTGTTATGTACGCGCATGTCTAAATATGCTAACTCTGCAAGTCTCTTACGAATACAAATAATACAAATAATCTTAACATTTATTAATCAAAGCTATTTTATTTTAACGATGATATTGAGTAATTATTAAAACGTGTCGAGTTAATCCCTAACGAATTAAATTTTTGTAACTCTTGAAATTTTTGAAGATTATTTATTAACGATTCGGGGTGACAATTTGTTTCTGCTACAGTTTCATCTGTTTCTACAAGAAATGTTCGCTAAGAAGAAAATTTGTGAAATTCAAAATAGAGGCGATAGACTGAATGTTTTCATTTTGGTGGGAAGAATTTTCATTAATTTCGATTGGTTATAGTAGATAAAGTAAGTGTTACACTTTTAAGAAACCGGGTTGTGTTGGGAAATGAATGACTTGAAGGATTTACGTCAACGGAATTTTCATATGATCACTGCAGGTAAACTAACCTTTTCTATAGTGTGGTCTTTTCAGTATAGTTGAATTTTGTTCTTTTTATTTTAATGGTATTGATATTATTTCTATTCTTTCGTTTACCATTTAGTTTATTTTTCTATGTTTTAATGAAAATACTTTGCACTCTATTACAAATAAATGAAAAATTTTGCAATATCTACTAAATATGAACTTGCATATTAAGTTGCAGAATTTAAAATTTTCTACCTATCCATCTGCCTATTTATTTATCTACCATTTATTTCACATCTTTCTGCAACTTTTCAGTTTTGTAAAAACATACTTTGATCAGAGTTTTGTAGCACTAAATTGGTTATTGTTACTTAAATTTATATTAAACAGAAATTTAATAGTTCTATTCCCCAGCACTCAATAAAGTTATTTTACAAAACTTTGTACACTTATGAAATATCTAAAAATATTAAATGTATGCTCTTTGTTTCTGATAAACATAAATTCTTGGGTTAAAAATTACGCCGTAACTGTTGAAATGTAAATAACGACAGCTTATTCCTTTCGAAATAAAACATTTTCCAAAAAAGTGTTCTGCGCAAAAGCTGTAGAATTTTGAATATTGTACTTGATCGTGCTTTTAGAGATCGATCTAATGCGATTTATATCCAGTATTTATTTATATAAGACATCCAGTTATACATCCAGTAAATCTCAAATAGGCTCGTAAAATATCTTGCTTATAGTTATTTACAGACATGGCGCTACTTAATACTTCAATTATAACATTTAAAAATCTTTAACTTCGTACATACGAAATTTCATACTATCCAGGATATTAATCTAATATAATCTATCTCAACTAATAAACGTATAATGTAATTAAATTATTAGATTCGGTAGGTTACATCAAACCTAGGTTATGCTATATATTGTTACATCAAATATTAGTATCAAATGTTATATCAAGTAATATAAATGCAGATAAATCGTTCGAAACGGTGATCTTAATACTTTTCAAGGTCATTTTATAATAAGGTCATATTTTAAAAAATTGGCGAGTTAATGTAATTAATTATCACATCACAACTTGTATACAATAAAGTCTCGATAGAAGCGAACATGATCAACATGATATAAGTAAAAAAATTATTTCCACCATTGGGAGAAGACTCCCTTGATGTTGATAAGTTTGCATGTCGAAAAATATAACGTAATGCGGGTTTGGGTTTATCCGTGAAACAATAACAATGCAAGAACAGAATTAATTATTATGAGCTTATTATATTGTTTACAATATTAATAGCAACATATTTACAACATTTTTCTGATTAAACTGAGACCCAACACTACGTTATTCGGAACATATTTACTTATAACAATTTATTAGATAAGGTCCTCGTTATAAGAGAAATGCTCGAAGTTACAAGTAAATATTTTACAAATTACATCGTGTTTGAAGTCTGGAAAATATCAGAAATATGTTGGTAAAATTCTTTAACAGAAAAATAAAAAATAATAAAATTCCGTTCTTGCAATAGTCTTATTTCTTGGACATGTTCCTGTTTATTTACGAGCAGTCATTCGATTTCCTTCGCTCGTTATCCTTTTTTACGTTCGGCAAACTGCATTCAATGTAGAAACTACGCAAAAGATTCGCTTATATCGTGGCTTTACTGTATTGAAAATTGTTTGCTGAAGATGAATTATTAATACTCACGTTTCGGTACCGTTGCAGCTGCTATTGCTGAGATGATTGACAGACGCAGGTGTATGCAAGTGCGACTGGTCGCGCGAGGACGTGAGTGCAACCGTATATGGCAGCTTGAATCTTCCCCTGAGATGGTCCCTTCTCTTCGGTTTACGGCTTAGATCGAGCTCGCTCGCCCCACGATTCACATAAGCCCCATGAAGCGAGTCACGAGACGAGCTAAAATACCGCTGTTGAACAGAGTACACCTGCAACAATAAGGGTTATACACTTTTTTGCGACGTTATATATTTCATTATGTCTACAAACTCGTAGAGATTTGTTTCTGATTCATCAGAGTCACTTTGTTCTTAGCTTGACCAAATCACTGTCTGCGTGGTTCAGAAAGCGGACCGCCAAACTGGCTATGATTGAATAGGATTATCATCAGAAAAAAACTAAGGATTATGGGTCAAAGCAACGGAAACTTTTTTAAGAGAAGATTTAAATGGTCGTTTCAGAAAGTTGATGCAAACGAGTCGTTCGACTGAACGAAAATCCTCGTTTTATCTTCTAAACGGGAGAGATTTGTTCTTCTGTCAGTTAAACTACTTTTTTTCTCCAATATTTCCTGCCTCAGATGAGACTTGTTTTTCCTTTTTGTAATTGCCTGTATTTCTATGTTTGATGTCGTTTTCAACGAGTATGTTATCTTTTGAAGAATTGATGTGGTGAACAGATATTGTATAATAAAAGATGATATGTGATAGTGCAATGATAGTGCTCCTATCATAATGGAAGACTAGAAGATGGCATAGAAAAGGAAATTAATATATAATATAATATAATAAGCCGCTACAAAGAAATTTAATAGGTGTAAAAAAATAAGTCTTTAACACTACATTGGACGCGTGAGTATTTATAACATAGGCGGTCGCGCTGTACCTAGTAGATATACGAGGTGTGACACAAAAGTAACGAGACTAGTCCAATAAATCATTGTACCTGCAGAATCAGTTCTCCGTGACATTATCACTTTCAAAGTAGTCCCCTTCAGCATTCACACACTTTTGCATTTGGTGCTGCCATTGCTGGTAACAATTCTGGAACGAGGTTTTTGGAAGTCCCTTTAGGAGATTCTCCGTTTCTGCCTGAACCTCTTTAACTGAGGTGAAATGGGTTCCCATTAAGCAAAATTTAACTTTAGGAAATAAAGAAAAGTCTCATGGAGCCAAATCAGATGAATAAGGAGGATGCCCCATCACAGTAATATTTTTACTGGTCAGAAACTATGTACTTGGCAGACAGTGCCGTGTGAGCGGATGCATTATCCTGGTGCAACGACCATCCATCGCTTCATAACTGTGGCCTTTCTTTCCAAATTTTTTCACTAAATCTTTTTAGGACTTTAATGTAATAGTGTTGGTTAACAGTCTGACCACTGGGAAACCACTCAATCATTACAATTCCATTAATGCGGAATTTTGATTTTGACGTGCGTGCTTTTTTGGGTTTTGGGGATCCTGGAGACTTCCACTCCATTGACTGGCGCTTACATTCTGGGTCATAGGTAAAAATCCAAGTCTCATCACATGTTACAAAAGATTTCAACAAATTTTACAAAAAACTTGATGTTTATATGCTGTTCGACTTTTACATTAGACATTTTTCCGGCAGAATGCAGTTGCACGTGTTCACTAAATAACGCAATACTTCCAAATGGTATGACCGATTCAATCGAAATTGGCAACAGGGATAGAGGAGGTATGTGGGATGATGCCACAACAAACATTTGCTGCCAATTCCATTGTTTTTTCAAGCTACAGACCTAGTCTCGTTACTTTTGTGTCACACCTCGTTCTTATGATTATTTTTTTCTGCTTTCAATTTAACAGCCTTATCAGGTTAAAAAAAATATTGTAAACCAAATTTTATATTAATTTTCAGATGTGTTCCGTATATGTTAAATTTTCGTACATTTAATTACAAAATGAAAGTTATAAGTTACATTTTAGAAGTACAAAATATTTTACAACTTTTTATAATTTTATGACTAGAAGTTGTAAAAATTTGCCGATTGCACATCTAGAAAAGAATGCCCAAAATTACTATAATTTTTACTTTCAGGAGCTATTAAGTTTGTAACTATGTTAGAAAAAGTCAGCCATATATCTTCTAGACATACACGGAAGACTATGTTTAATTTAACACGTTCACGCCGGGGTGACCCACCAGTGGGTCACGTTTGACTGTTCCGTGGGGCGGCATGACTCACCGGTGGGTCACACTTAATTATCCCGTGGGGCGACGTGCATCACAGATGGGTTTTCAAAAAATAAGTTTATTTTATTTTTTGTCAACATTATAAACAAAAATTGAGTATTATAAGCATTAACATTCAATATTTTAAATTGATAACAATTATTTATTTATAAGCATGCAACTTTTTAAAACATTCTAAACATAATGCGAGCAGGCCCTTACAACTTTTACAATATAATCTTACTTTTTTACTTTTTTTCGCAGCGTATAATCTACCTTGTGTTTTCGATAATTGTTTTTAATATTCTTTACATCGTTTTCTTGTTTTTCTGACAGCCGCTTTGAACGATTGTAGAAAATGTGTGTGTTTTCTTGACCGTTATTTCTTTTCTATTTCACCCTCTTCGATTTCTTTGTGAAAAATTCAAAAAGGAAAAGTGCTAACCGCCTCTGTAGGAGAAAAGATAATTTTACCTACTTTTACACTTGATGCAAGGAATGTGCGTTCCGAAAACTCAATGTCAAAACTGTTTTGATCTCGTATTTAGCGCGTTCGAAGCTTCGAAAGAGCAACAATATCGCCCCGCCCCACGAAGCGTAACGTAAATACTTGCCCCGGCGTGAACGTGTTAATATTTGTCTAACGGGAGATTATGTTTACTTTAACATTTGACAAATTTATATATTTTATATAAATGGGTTCAAATATTGTATAATTTGTAACATAAGTGTTAAGATAATTTTGTTGAGATAAATATTTAATAATTAAATTGAAATTACAAACTAAAGATACTTAAAATAATCAGTTAATCAATAATATTATGATAATATTTTGGATATTACATTTTAGACTATGTAAAGTTATTTTTGATATTGTGTTGTGGCATATGAACAGTAAATTTTGCGCGAAGTTACAAATTCATGTACATATAATGTAGTAGCAGATGACGATAAATGGCCGTGATAACAGCAAATAAATTGCTAACGTTTCACACGGTGGACAATGAATATGAAAATTTATTTAAACAAATCTGTTGTAACATCTATCAAATTAAAACGGAAGTGATTGGGCACAAAATAAACAACATAATTTGAACATCATAATAATACCAATTTTATGAATCTGTAAATAAACTAATAATATATTACACTGCGCGATTTTGGGAATTCGGACAGGTTATTGTTGCTTCTAACTTCTGAGGCACAACGCGCCACTATATGTACAGGGTGTTACCTGTAACGCTACTCACGATTTTTCTCCCACTTGCAGCCACCTTACGAAAAAAAGTTTAGAATAAAATTTGCAGGGTATGAAGTGCACAATAGATATTAGTAAAGCAAATTTTGAAAACAGTTTGTTCTCTTGGCAAAGTCAAGGTCACCTTGGGTTTCTTAAATAGGAACATATATTTTTTTTTATTCATAGCTTTAGAGGACATCGAGACGAATTCGAAACATATATTACATTATATTTTTATTAACATATTACTCGATTTACAGAAGTGGAAAAATGTAAAGTACTTAGCTTTTGACTTTGGTAGGGTAACCATTATTTGGTTCCAAAGAGATCACTGAATGTAAACACGCGACTAGAATATAAGAAAAATACATTTTATTTAATTACATGTTCAAAATGTAACATATGCCGCCTTCCATCACATAATATTCCAGTCTTTTACTTCACATTTCCACTTCTGTAAATCGAGTAATATGTTAATAAAAATATAATGTAATATATGTTTCGAATTCGTCTCGATGTCCTCTAAAGCTATGAATAAAAAAAAATATATGTTCCTATTTAAGAAACTCAAGGTGACCTTGACTTTGCCAAGAGAACAAACTGTTTTCAAAATTTGCTTTACTAATATCTATTGTGCACTTCATACCCTGCAAATTTTATTTTAAATTTTTTTTCGTAAGGTGGCTGCAAGTGGGAAAAAAATCGTGAGTAGCGTTACAGGTTACACCCTGTATATATACATATTACACGCTCTTATATCGACGCAGTACGCTCACTGTCTTCTCGCACCTCTGCGTTTCGGAGCATTCTCGCTCGGTCTCACGGTTCGTCGTCTTTGACCCTAACACCCGCGCTTCAAAATCACCAGTAGACACACACTCGTATTTTACGTACTCAGTTTCTTACATGTGTTATTATTAGTTATCTTAATGAAACAGTTTACTTTTCACAACTGTTTCATTTTAAACACTTATATAACTGAAAATATTTCTTAATAAAGTTAACGGTTAATTAATATGAATGTCGACAATGCTTCTATAAGAATTTTGTTTAACATGGTTTCAATACTAACGGAAAGCTAATTACCTTAGATGACCCTTTTTACCAGACATTAAACATTTTGGTATTGCACACGGTTTTCTGTCCACTGGTCACATACCGTTCGTCAATACCTGGCCAGATAGCACGAAAATACAAAGCAGTCGGTACGAGAATTGGACTGTTTTACGGCTCCGAACGTTGTTTTGTAAAACGGCTGCTGCTACGTGCTATACCAAAATGTTTAATGTCTGGTAAAAGGGGTCATCTAAGGTAATTAGCTTTCCGTTAGTTCGCCTTCGTACAATTTATTGCACGGTCAAGCCTAAATGGTACAATGGGCAATCCAGGTGAATTCGAGTCTCGCAGCTATCGACTGTCGTATAATTGATTGTTTCGAAAAACCCGTGGGGACGTTAAAAATGGCAATCAGACTTGGGGAAGTTGTTCAAACAATATGCACACTTTTGTTAAAATATCTAGCCATGGGGTAGGGAAAGGCTGAGTGTGTTTTGGAAAGAAAACTATGTTTGACCCGTGAGCATTTTCGTGAGAGCTGCCGGACAGTGACCATCGAAATGTCCCTGCAAAGGACATTTTTTATATTCACGTCGAGTGCAAAAGGAACGCGAGGTAGTCGAGGAGTTTCATGAAGATGGAACGCTAAGCATAGGAGACGTCGCTCGTCGTTTTGGGTAAGTAACGTTAATAGTATTAAAACGTTAATATTAAAGTATCCTTCTCCATTTATTAATACATTTCTGTATTTTATTTCAGTATGCATCGCTCCGCGGTACATCGAATTCTTCAAGAGAACGAGATGCACCCGTATAAGTTTATACGGCCGCATAATCTAAATTCTGAGGACTTTTCACAGCACCTGCAGTTTTCAACATGGATCTTGGGGAATTATTATTAATCACAGGAGCAGTCCAGGACAATATTAAAATAATCGGCCCCTTTCGGACACCCTCGGAGGCATCGGGAGGGACAATACCTTTTACCTGGGATTCTCCAGAAAGTGAAAGTGAAAACAAAAGTGTTTTGAAATAAAGACAGTGTAGTGACCTGTGAGTGCCACCAGCTGTGTTGTAAGGTGCCAATGTCTGCGACAGGTCAACATCGGCAGGACGACCCAGTGGCAATTACCCCATCACTTTCACTCTCGGATTATTAACAAACAGGATTATTTTCAAAGAATGGGTGAGTCTTATTTTAATAAATTTTCTGTAAATTAGTAGAGACGTTAATACATTTGTTAGATCTCACATTGAAACTCTATTTTATCACAAACAGAATAAGTATTTCCTATTAAAATACGTAAATTCGTTGGCCAATATTATTGTCGGAAATAAAACAAAAAAATTTCGATATTTAATGTCACATTCCTTGTCGATAACGAAGTATTCAATAAATTCCATTTGCATACTTTAGGTCAATTACACATAACTAATTCCGATTCTCCTTCATGAGGAATGAATAAATGAACATTACTTTTAATTATTCTGTTTGTTATTTAACTGAGTTTCGATGTAAAGACTTGTTATTAGACGTTGAGACAGTTCCGAGGAAAACTCAGTTGATCGCGCTCGCACTCCGGCGACCGGCTCGAAGCTTTCGCTCTCGCTTCTCGGCGTGCGTAATCCCGGCGCTCTGATTGGTCCGTGTTTTTCGTTAATAACTCGAAAACGACGCTTCAAACCCGATTTTTGCAAAGGAAAATGTTGCTTAGAATCACGTCACCTACCCCCCATTTCAGGGACCTACACGAGTTGTGAGACACCCTGTATAGATATGTACATTTATTATAAACCCTATCATTTCTATTTTTAACCGACTTCGAAAAAGGAGGAGGTTACTCAATTCGATCAGTATATTTTTTTTTTTTTTTTTTTTTTTTTTTTTTTGTATTATTTTCTATGTGTGCCCGCCGATTACGCCTAGCTGGATGCACCGATCGGAACGAAACCTTTTGCATCTGGTAGGTTCTGACTCCCCATTGGTACCATTATCAAAAAATTTTTCATTTTTTAATTGCAAAGTGTTGTTATTGCAAAAAAACCGGCAACTTTTGAAATAAACTTTTCTCGATTTTAGTGCGCTTTTAATATCTTATCACGGACATGATTCTGAACAATTTTGTTCATATAAAAATTTCGCGGAAGGCTTTAGTTTTCGAGTTATTAGCGAAAAACTATTGTTACTAATACAGTATTCACTCCGTAAATGTTACTTTTGCCGGTCTCGATTGTACATTTACGGTAGAGGTCCTACATTCTTTGTAATGTGCCGAACGTAGACAGAGACAGCCATACAAAAGACAAAGAGGGATAGAGTTTCGAGCGTTCGGCAAATATGAAAGACTCGTGCGTGTTCTGTCTTTTAAATTTAAAAATTAAAATTCTTTATTTTTGGTTTTTCGTCAATGGAACTTTTACCATCATATTTGTCTCGTTTTTCTGATTAAAATGACACCAAACACGATATGATTACAATCGTAATTACTTATGTAACAAGCCATAAAAGTTTAGGATGTAACATTTATGGTAGAGGTGCGAATTCCTTCTAAAGGCTTGCTATACAAGTAATTATGATTTTAATTATACCGTGTTTGGTACCATTTTAATCAGAAAAACGAGACGAATACGATAATCAAAGCTTCATTGATGAAACCCCAAAAATAAAGAATTTTGATTTTTGAATTTAAAAGACAGAGGACGCACGAGTGTTTCATGTTTGCCGAATGTGTCAACCTTCTGCTTCTCTTTCTTTTCTATTCGCCGTCCTCTTTTATGTTAAAAACTTTAATCACTCGTTACACACGCAATTGTTAACGTAATTATATCATGTTTGGTGTCATTTTAATCAGGAAATCTAGACCAGTGCTCGGATTTAGATGCCCTTTTCGAGCCGATTTCGGAGTCGACGCCTACCGTGCGCCTACTACCGCGCTCGACTGCACACGTGACGCCGTGCGCCAGGGACGTCGCACGATAGATTTGTCGGGCCATGGGGCCCGTGATTAGAAATTTTCCTTACACTGTTAATAATTATTATTTTTACAGATTATTAAAATTGTTAATACTATGTTTGCATTTATAAACATCTTCCATATATACATATAATAACAATAACACAAGTTATAATAATTACAATTTTGTCAATAGCTTTCCACATCACCCAGGAGGTACTATTGTTGATGCGTTTTTTTTAAGTGGTTTCCCCTGTAGGCTTATTCCATTAAATAAGAACTTGGCAGGAAAATCGAAATCGAAAATATTTTAATAGTCTTTTAACATAGTATTAACAATTTTAATAATCTGTAAAAATAATAATTATTAACAGTGTAAGGAAAATTTCTAATCACGGGCCCCATGACCCGACAAATCTATCGTGCGACGTCCCTGGCGCACGGCGTCACGTGGGCAGTCGAGCGCGGTAGTAGGAGGACGGTAGGCGTCGACTCCGAAATCGGCTCGAAAAGGGCATCTAAATCCGAGCACTGATCTAGACAAATACAACAGTAAAAGTTTCATGAGAAAATAGTAAGAAATAAGAAAGTTACAATCTTTTCCTTTGCTTGCATTAGGATGTGTCTCACCGATATTCGATCCTCGTCGTTTCGGCGACCGATCGTGTTTCATTCTTGACTGATTTCGAGGGGGATCCCCCAGTAGTGGGGATACAATTTTAACATTTACGGTAGAGATCTTTTTAACATTTACGGAGTAAATACTGTATATTGAATTCTACAGTCAACATGCAATCGCCGATTTTATTTACCAATTTTACAACAATTAATAAAAAAAAAAATTGAAAAACGAATATCCATGTTGTCTTTTACTTAATTATGTTCATGGCATTTACGCGGACAAAAAAAAAGCCCGGAAGAAAAAGCGTGAAATAAAATAATTTTAAGAAAAAAAATACACTGACTTCGAAATGCACTAAAAAGTATAAAATAATTTCTATTTCATTCAATCATACAATTACGTCACAGATATGAATGAAACCTATTTACGCGTTAAGTAGTGTATTAAATACATTTCAACTTTTTCGGAGGCCTCAGTTTTTGAAAAACACGAGCTTTTGTAAAAACACGTGTTTTGGGTAGAAAATGCGATATTGCGAGGAAACTAAAAAAGCTAGGACATTCAAATTAATTTTAAAAGATAGAGGAGAGTGTCCCGAATAAATTGGTATATATAATTGTTATATTCCATAATTCTAAATAGTTGTAAATATTCATGAAAGTTTAAAAAACGGCCGTTGTACGCATTTCCTACGTACTATTTTTGCATTTTTAGAAAAAGTTATTTATGTAGCGCGAATTCGCTATACAGTATCGAATTCTATAGACATTTCTGATGAAGAAACTATGTGGGGTAAATGTTGTAGCTGTATGCAATTCCAGAAAATCGAAAAAATATCTGCCGGGAGCACGTGCGCGATGTTTTGCCGCCAGGCGGCCATAGCTCGCTCTCCTCGCCAAGTCAGTGCCGTGGCTACGCTCAATCAGCATCAATAATGGGGCTTAATATACATCCACTTTTTATATTTACAATGTTTAATTTTTTTTAGTATTATTATTTCATAATTATTATTATTCATATTTTGTTATTATTCGTTATTATTTTCGGCAATTCGGCAATTCGGCAATTCGGCAATTCGGTTTTCGGATTCTCGTTCAGGACGAGAAACTCTACAAGGATCACCCAATGGGTATTAGATAACATAAAAAAAGTTTAAATTTGTTGGACAGTGTTATTAACGGTCTTCCTGTGACGCCGTCCAGATACGTAATTGCTCTTTTCGTGGGAAGAAGCGAACATTTGTCGATCGCGGTTTGCATGGTAACGCCACGTATGCAAAGCTCGCGCAGCTAAACGTGCATCGGTATCGCCATGCATCGGGTGGTCATCATTTCGGTACCACATTACTTTTCGTGACAATCACAAGTAGTGTACAACATAAAATTAAGTCAACCATCAAAATGTCAATCTGAATTGCAATCTCGACCATCGGGTCTCTAGATGCATGGTTTTTATAGCTTTAACAATTGCATACAATTCTATTGCCACAGATAAGGGTTCCTCTTGGCGAAAAGACACATGTAGCCATAGCGGTGCTTAGCGACAAGAGGTCTTGAAAATTCCCCAAGGTTGCCAAATTGCCTGCCCAAATGTCAACTAACTTTTATTTTCATCCCACCCAATTAGTCATAAAAAGGAAGAAAGTAAACAATTTTCTTGAGTGCTCTAGGAAGACAAAATTTCTTCAACATTCAACCTATACGTACGAATAAAATTAGCCTGGTACCTTGCATGATGGTAACGATATAGTATTCGTTTGTTCTCTCGGATAAGGGTGGTTCTTCGAACATTAATAGTTGTTTTTCGGCATATACGTGTACACGCCAAATAAGCTCGAGCAACCCTGCTTGTACTGAGTATATAATACATTGTAAGGGACAATTTTTAAATAACCTGGATCTTGTTTTGAATCATGAGTGATCAATTAGCACATATTGATTATTAGTGCTCAACTATAGTATTATTATCGTTAACTTATCTTTCTTTTTTATGAATGACATTTTAATTATCATTTCGTCAACGGTTCTGATACCATTCAACCATTTTTTAATTGTAAAAAACTAATATTACCACTAAGGTATTGGTGTGTAAGGCACATACATGGTGTGTTCCAAAAGTAATGAGAACGAAATTCCTGTGCCGCTCCTGTTGGTCGGAGGGGGATCTGACCACATGGGTTAGGTGCGGGGAACCCTTAGCTTTCCAATGAACCCGGTCCCAAGGCTCTCCGAGCTGTGAAAGGGACTGGACGTAAATTTTTGTGACCCCCTGTTTGGTGACCGTGTCGCGGAAAAATTGGAGTCGACGATCGGAACAACGATACGCAATAAAGCTTTTGTGCTAAAATAAACAAATCTCTTGAGGACACAAATAAAATGATTCGTGAGGCTTATGGGGACTCTGTTCTGTCGTACTCACAAGTTTCGAGGTGGTTAAAGGCCTTTAAGGAAGGGCGGGAAGAGGTTCGCGACGGTCAACGCTCTGGGCGACCACCAACCAGCAAAACAGTCCATAAAGAATTTCTTTCTGAAGAACAGATAGTTAACACCGCCTATTACATGGTTGTGCTGGAAAGACTGGGAAAAAGGATCGTCAGGACGAGAAAACACATTTCCGCAACCTGGATAGTGCATCTCGACAACGCGCCTTGTCACAACGCGCTGCGAGTACGTGAGTTTCCCACCCAAAACAAGGTGATAACGCTTCCCCAACCCCCCTATAGTCCTGACCTGGCACCGGCAGACTTTTTTTTGTTCCCCCGGATCAAGACATCCCTGAAAGGAACGCGTTTCTCGCCGATACAAGACATCCAAGCGGCCGTGACCGAAGCCCTAAAAGCGGTTCCGGAAAACGCATTCCAGGACGCGTACCGTTCATGGCAGGGTCGCTGGCAAAAATTTGTAGAAGCCCAAGGGCAGTACTTCGAAGATTTTTGAGTATTTGTAAGAATTGGTTCAATAAATTCCTTTAAAAAAAATCATTCTCATTACTTTTGGAACACACCATCTATACTTCGAAATTAAAAATGAAGAAGAGAAATTAACAAAGAAATGATAAAATATAATTGAATTTACAGATTAATTAATTATCTAATCAATACAGATTTAAAAAAAAATATGTCCATAAATTTTGTAGTTCTAAATAGCAAACCTGAGAATCAGTCATTTGACCGCTTTGGTACAGTCAGTGCTAATAAATATTTGTATTACGTAGTAGGCTATTTAAAAATTGTAATCAGAAACATATACGACCGACCAAATTGCTGAATTGAAATTTGAACTCAAACGTTTTACTTGTTGAATAAATGTTCCAATCATTAAGTTACGTAGATCATCAGCAAATGCACATTATTTTCATAACCTTTTTGACCTTTGGCCGGCATATCATTAACGAAAGTGCTGAATCCGTGAGTAGAAGACGAGACATACTTATGTATAGGATGTCCCAATTTTACTCAACAAGGTTAATATATTACATAAGTGAACATGAGAAAAAAATAGCCCACGGAATGAATGGAAACAAACGTATGTCACTATGATATAAAGTATAAATGGGTAAGTAATATTTACGTATAGTGCAATATTAATCTAAGGACGTTAGGATACTTTTACAATTCTATTACGAAATCTTCGTCATTTACTTACTGTAAATTCTTACAATTCGAAATCGCTCTTTGTCTGTCAGGGATAGACTGAAGAATGGTACGATGTTCTTTCTTTAAATATACCCCTGCACCAATAATTTTGTGACTTCCTGTGTATCAAATCGTTACTGTAAGTATATTTATCGATCGAATAACCTTCACTGTGGTAAGTTATTGGTGAATTTAATTATACCCTTTGATTACAGTATCTTCAATCGCTTCTTTGATTAATTAAGTACGATCACCGATTACCTAATAAAATACTGATCGGATTTGGACACAATGAACCTAAAAATTTTTTCGAAACAATGTTTTCGAAAACGAAGCTGTAAATAATAAGTATTATTGTCTTTTAACGGAACTTTCCTTTTCACTTTCATAATTATTTACAATCTCTTTTTAAATGTCATTGTATCGTTCAAATTTATTGATACTCGAGGAAACCGGAAAGACAGATATAGTTAAGTAACCGCAGTGACATCAGTGCTTAATGTATTAAACATGTGTAATGCACACAATGTAGATAGCGAGTAATCATAACATATACTTATCACCTTACAATAAGAAGTGAAACTGTGGGAAGTACTTAGTTAACCATCACCCCACGACTTCAAGGTAACTTGAATCTATATAAGTAGGAACAAACGACAAAGTACATTTTTCTGTGCAAGCGTATTGTTAGAATCGTACTATCGTGTTCCTTTAATGATACACAGTTTTGATAGAAATTTACCACTGATTTGTAAAAAGTGTACTTGTGAATAAGAAAAGCGAATAACATATTGGAAGTAATAGAAAGTGAGGAACGAACGAATTCGAAATAATAAAATAATATTCGCGATGAATAGCGAAAAGTGGCATTCAGAGAACGAAAATTGTAACAATGGTGGTCAAATACGACAATTTTATGCTGGCAAAAAAATTCTACTCACTGGGTGCAGTGGTTTCTTTGGAACAGGCATCGTAGAAAAACTTTTACGCACTTGCTTGGAAATTGACAAGATTTACCTGATGATCAGGACTAAGAAAAATATGACAATTGAGGAGCGAATGGAAAAGTACTTTCAATGTCCTGTAAGTGTAGTGTTTTAAAATCATTTTGCTTATTTTGTTCTATAATTCCTTTTAAGGGGGGCGTCATTCTCATTTTTTCTGCGCACGCGTCTCCATTGAAGTAAATGGGAAAAAGATGGTCTCACATAAGGTACCTTTTCTGGAGGACCAGAGCACCTACATGTACGCCCAAGGTACCAAATTAAAGCTAAGAAGATGGCCGACAATCTGAGTGAAGTGGATTTTTTTTGTAGGCCTTCATTTTTTTTGTAAACACTTCAAACCTGACAACTTACCTCAACGGCCACACTTATGGACCTACCTGAACCTGGCACCCGACTTTCAAAAATTTTATTTCTTTCAATTGCATCGTATTTAGCATCGTTTGTACCCGTTTGTACCACCTTTGTTTTCGTTTGTACCCCAAGGGGTGAAAAGTTACTAGGGGGTGAAAAATACCCCAGCACCCCACTTTAACATTTTTTAATTCTTTCAAAGCCATCATAACAAGGGACGTCCGTAGAGGTTTGTACCACCCTCACTTTCGTTTGTACCCCAAGGAGTGCGTTTGTACCGCGTTTTGAAAGTACGTCCAAGGGGTAACTTCGCCATTTTTTGAGATATTCCAAATCTTCTTGCGGGTGCTGATTCCTAGTCGTATGTACACGTTTGTACCACCCTCACATTTGTTTGTACCCCAAGGGGTGCGTTTGTACCGCCTTTCGGAAGTACCCCCAAGGGGTAACTTCGCCATTTCTTGAGATATTCCAAATCTTCTTGCGGGTGCTGATTCCTAGTCGTTTGTACCCGTTTGTACCACCCTCACATTCATTTGTACCTCAAAGGGTTCGTTTGTACCGCGTTTTAAAAAAAATTCCCCTAGAGGTAACTTCATTAATTTTGGGAATTTTTCAAATCTCGTTGGGGGTGCTGTTTCCTATTCGTCTCCAGAGGTTTGTACCACCTTTACTTTCGTTTGTACCTCAAAGGGTTCGTCTATATCCACTGTTCAAAAAATACCATAGTGTTAACTGCGACATTGTAGATATACAGTATGGTGTTCGTAAATGTGAAAAACATCTTTGTCGTAAGAGTAAAAGTTAATAAACAGTCAAAGGCTATATCCGATCGTTTACAAAGCCGACGAACATCGAGTATCGGTGAGACACATAATAATGCAAGCAAGGGAAAATATCGCAATTTTATTTCTTATTATTTTATTATAGAACTTTTATTTTTATAAATTTTATGGGAATTTTATGGAACTTTCTTGTTTGAAATGGCACCAAACACAATAAATTCTAATCATAATTACTTCTATAGTAAACTATGAATCGGACTTTTATACTTAAGACTAAATTCGCGTATACGACAGAGTTATGAATTGCTCCTAACGACTCGCTACTCAAGTAATTATGATTGTAATTATATCGTGTGTGGTATTATTTCATGAGAGAAACGAAACAAATGCGATAGTAAAAGTGTCATTTACGAAAAACCGAAGACATAGAATTATAACTTTTTAATTTAGAAGGCTGCACACATTTTTTGTATCGCTAATCTTTTCTACGTTCAGTACACTATAAAAAATGCAATACCTATTCTATAATTGTGAAATTTCAGACTCGAAATTTTCATACCTATGGAGAAAATAGTGTACTACATACAGTAATTCGTCTCAGAGTGCTGCTCTTGTTTCCCTCTCACAGAACGCAAAACATCTCTTTCTGCGCCTATGCCTTGCGTTATTGCGGCGCCTATGTTAGTCTCACTCGAGTCAATCAAATGCAACACTGTATTCACCGCTTTGCCTTTGACGCAATCTGATATAGCAATATAATTTTTTCTAATGTATAGAAAAATTATAAATGTTTCTGATATAAATAAATGTTCGTAATATAGAAATGGAATTTTTTAATTTTTACATTTTTTGACTGCTAACTTGTGTAACATTTTTGTGAGGGTTTTTCAATTAAATTGAGACCAAACATGGCATAATTTGGATAATATTTATCATTCATTAAAGAACGGATTGCTCTAACATGTCGATTCAGGATCCGTAAGTGATTTTTGACTTTGCAACGAAGAATACAAATTTCCCACAGACCGGCTTGAAAACAGCGAATGAATTTTCACTTCGCAATGTGTCCCTTTCCTCCCGACGTCTTTCCGAATCAATTCCTGTATTGCTTCTGGAAAGTCTGTTAAAACATCGACAAGCATTTAAATGTCTCGCCGGCTTTTTCTGTTAGTTTGGCGAGTCGGTGGCGCGGCGGCTCGCTTTTGTTAACGCCGGCAAAGACAAGCCGCGGCGGGTAATAAAGAGCTGTCGAATTTCGATTTTCATGTCTGCTGTTTACACAGTGTAAGGTTTAGGTTCCGACCTACATTACACTGAGAATTAAATTACTGTATAAAGAAGATTAAAGAGGTGGCTAGCGCGATGGTCATGATCGCTCCGTTCATATAAATCAATAAAATATAGCAATTAAATTAACGCGTAAATTATATTATTAATTTAACAACGAATTAAAAATATTAAAACGTTTCTAATCACATCACGTTTCGTTTATATTTTGTATACTTCTTCATTGACTACATTAACTTAAACAAACAAAAAAATATACTGATCGAATTGAGTAACCTCCCCCTTTTTCGAAGTCGATTAAAAAATGAAATAACATCTTTATTGCGATGAGTGGTACCTTTTGTTTATGACGCATCAACGCGCTGCACAGTACTTTGCATATGTGGGCATTGCGGACAAAATTTATAACTTATCTTCTGTATAGAATATTCCTGTTATTGTTCGTCTAATTCAATTTTATATGGCTGTTTTTTCAATCTGCTATACTGTTAGAAAATTTAAAGTTTGTATAAATGCAACGACCAAAGCGGGACGTATGCATGTTAGATATACTATTTTTTTAATTATCAGCGATGGGTATTCGGTGAAGGTTCTGGGTTAGGTGCCATGCGGTCTCTTTATTCTCCCCACTCTGTGACCAGATCCTTCTAGAATATCCTAACCGCTTTTCACGCGCTACGCAGCACCATGACAAGTCATTGATTACGAAGCACAATACTTTCTGTAAACTAAATCATTCAAAACTATAGGAGGTAGTGAAGTGGAGAGCGAGGCAGTGTCTAATTTTTAATAATAAATAATAAAGTTCAATATTTTATTCACAAGCGAAGTGTTGCAAAACAAATGCCATTGAATAGAATGCAAAATATATATTTTCTCGGTACAACGAAAAAGTGGGAAGAAAACGAAGAATGGAAAAGGGGGTGACTTTCTGAAACTGGGAATTCCTCAATATCTCCGCCAACGGTCATCAGGCCCAAACCGTTACAGGGTTGACCGTTCGGCACTCGGCCTTCTATAAATTACCGTAGCAGTAATAAATCTGAGAATCGCCTCGGCTTTTTTAAATTACATTCGGAATCAGAAAATAACAACTACGTTAACCTTGGGCTCAACGTGCAAACCACCCGAGTAAAAACTATTTAAAAAATGTTCAATATTTCAAACCTTCTTAACTTTACAATAATTATCTTATGGATCTGCACTTTGACGATTTTCAAAAAAAGTGCATCGACCTCTAATCATTATACAGTATTGATTCGTAACAAGCAACAGGTTTGTGATTCGTAACAAGCAAATTTCTATCCCCTCTTGTTTGTTTAAAGTCGGCTGCTGAGTGAGAGATCCGAGAAAGAGTGAGAGGTCCGCGAAACCGAAGAAGTCATAAATTTTCACGGTCAACCGAACAGTTTAGTGGAAAGAGGACAGAATATATATATTGTTTTCTCACTCTGATGCATAGCGATTCTGTCGTCCATTCAACTAATTCTACATTGATTCGTAATAAGCCACTTGCTCGGGTCTGACCATTTGTTTGTTACGAATCCGGTATATTATACATAGACATGTTCCATTCAAAAAATCTTACTTGTATTAAAAAGGGAAAGAATGTTATATTCTGTCCTTGTCTAAAGAATAACATCTCTGCTCGACCGATTACTTTATAGTTTACCGCTACCGTCGCGTCGTCGCGCTTGGGAACAAAGGCAAGCCGAATAGTATACGTGATTCGTAACAAGCAACTCGCCAGACCCGAGCGAATTGCTTATTACGAATTAATACTGTACACTATTCTCTCCGTAAATATGAAAAAGATCTCTAACGTAAGAGTAAAAATTTTATCCCCACTACTGGTGGAATCCTCCTCGGAATCAGTCAAGAATAAATCACATTCAGTCGCCGAAACAACGAGAATCAAATATCGGTGACACATACTAATGCAAGAAAAGGAAATGATCGCAATTTTCTTATTTCTTACTAATTTTTCATAAAATTTTTACTGTCGTATTTATCTAGCTTTCCTGATTAACATGACACCAAACATGATATAATTACGTTAACAATTGTATGTGTAACGAGTGAATAAAGTTTTTAACATAAAAACGGAAAGCGAATGGAAAAGAAAGAGAGGCAGACGGTTGAAGCGTCCGGCAAAAATTAAAAGACTCACGCGTGTTCTGCCAATTAAATTCAAAACTCAAAATTCTTTATTTTTGGTTTTCCGTCAATGGAACATTTCACCATCGTATTTGCCTCGTATCTTTGATGAAAATGACACCAAACAGGATGTAATTTGAGTTATATTTATTTGCAATACCATATTGTAGTAAAGTCATCGATGTACGTTCAACAATCGAAATTACAAATAAATATATGATACTAAAAGTGGTACAAACCTCTGCAGGCGAAGACGAAACAGCACCCCCAACGAGATTTGAAAAATTCCCAAAATTAATGAAGTTACCTCTAGGGGAATTTTTTTTAAAACGCGGTACAAACGAACCCTTTGAGGTACAAACGAATGTGAGGGTGGTACAAACGTGTACATACGACTAGGAATCAGCACCCGCAAGAAGATTTGGAATATCTCAAAAAATGGCGAAGTTACCCCTTGGACGTACTTTCAAAACGCGGTACAAACGCACTCCTTGGGGTACAAACGAAAGTGAGGGTGGTACAAACCTCTACGGACGTCCCTTGTTATGATGGCTTTGAAAGAATTAAAAAATGTTAAAGTGGGGTGCTGGGGTATTTTTCACCCCCTAGTAACTTTTCACCCCTTGGGGTACAAACGAAAACAAAGGTGGTACAAACGGGTACAAACGATGCTAAATACGATGCAATTGAAAGAAATAAAATTTTTGAAAGTCGGGTGCCAGGTTCAGGTAGGTCACTTATGGCCAGTTTAAAAAAAATTGAAGGCCTACAAAAAAAATCCACTTCACTCAGATTGTCGGCCATCTCCTTAGCTTTAATTTGGTACCTTGGGCGTACATGTAGGTGCTCTGGTCCTCCAGAAAAGGTACCTTATGTGAGACCATCTTTTTCCCACTTATTTCAATGGAGACGCGTGCGCAGAAAAAATTAAGAATGACCCCCCCCCCCCCCCCCCCCTAAAACGTTGATTAACGTGCCACTTACAAGGAAACATATCGAACCGCGATACACCGATTTTAATGAAACTTATGTGAAAGATAGTTCTCAAGAAAATATTTGACACGTATTTTTTTTATCGGGCATCGTTCACATTGAAGGGGTAAAAATAGCCCTCGAAGTTGAGGGTTGAAATCATATTTTTGGGAATAGCTCCGGAATTACAGAAGATAATTGAATTCTTTTTTTTTGTAAATTGTTGGTCTTTAAATGGGGAATTTTTGTGCGTAAAAAAATTTCAATAAACTTTACTTGTTTAAATAATATTTAAAAATTTTATCATTTTTGTTTAAATTTTTGCATTAAATGTTGATCTATTTTTTTGCAACTTCGTGTACGTAAATTATGGACAAAAATAGAGGATACGTGTTTTTGGAATTTGTTGTTTATCGCAATGTTTATTAGATATATAATTTTAAATCACTTCCTGTGAAGGGGGGCTAATCAGCATTTTTATTAAAAATATCATTATTTTTACAATTCTTTACCATATTTTAGACATCTTATACCTCTTCATATGCAATTAATTGATTTCTCAATAATTATTGTGACCGTCGCGTCGCAGGTATGAGCGTAACGCGGTTATGATCAACGCCGCGCCGTAAGGGACATAGGCTTTTATGGCCAATACTGCTTTTATACTTTTACAGGCGTAAAGTCTTCAACCTAAATAAAATATTTAGAACTTTTGGAAACATTGGGATTTTTTAAGAAACTAAGAAAATAGAATAAATAGAATTGCGGCGGTGATTATAACCGCGTTACGCTCATACCTGCGACGCTTACAATAATTATTCAGAAATCAATTAACGGTATATGAAGAGGTGTAAAATGTCTAAAGTATTGTAAAAGATTGTAAAAGTAATGATATTTTTAATAAAAATGCTGATTGCCCCTCTACACAGGAGGTGATTTAAAATTATATATCTAATAAACATTGTAACAAACAACAAATTCCAAAAACACGTATCCTCTATTTTTGTCCATAGTTTACGTACACGAAGTTACAAAAAAATAGATCAACATTTAGTGCAAAAATTTAAACAAAAATTATAAATTTTCAAAATATTAGTTAAACAAATAAAGTTTATTGAAATTTTTTTACGCACAAAAGTTCCCTATTTAAAGACCAACAATTTACAAAAAAAAGAATCCAATTATCTTCTTTAATTCCTGAGATATTCTCAAAAATATGATTTCAACCTCCAACTTCGAGGGCTATTTTCACCCCTTCAATGTGAGCGATGGCCGATAAAGGAAAATACGTGTCAAATATTTTCTTGAGAACTATCTTTCACATAAGTTTCATTAAAATTGGTGTGTCGCGGTTCGATATGTTTCCTTGTTAGATTAGGATTGGATTAGGAATGCTTGAATTTACGAATATAGGAAAATACGTCTTATGCCATTAGGACTTCTTATATTCGCAATATTCACTGCGTATTTCAAGTCACGGTATTGAGCTAGGTAGGACTGATTGACACATTTTGGACACAAAGGATCGTATAAATCGAACAAAAAGTATTAAAAATATTAAAATATACGAAGTGTGTAAGGCCCACCCAGCTAAGAGAGGAATGATACAGCGACATTAAGCCTACAAAATATAAAAATAGAACAATTTGTCTTGTGCGACTCTTCTCATTAAAGAAATTTAACATCAACAAATGTATTTGGAACAATTAGTCGACGAGAAATTTTACTCTCCTTGTGATTTAAATATGATCGAGGATTTGATGCCAGCCGATGAATCGACTTCAAACGGACTCAGCCATATTACGTTACGTGGTATATTTGAAAAATGGACTAACGTGTATACCTTCGTTACGTTTTTCTTCAGTAAATCCATTGCCGAAAGTGTAATTGAGAACTTTTCGTGAAAGACATCGATCGCTTGTACCGTATTTAGGTATTCAATGGATATGGCAAACACTATCTTACTACTATTATTCAAAACGTGTGTAGACAATTCCAAAATGCCGAAATAATTAGGTTTATAAATTAAAAACCACCAAAACAAATTCACAACTATCATGATTTAGTAAACAACCATATCATCGTACGAGGAACCAATACCGGGATTGATCCCGAATCATGATGATTCTGTAGTACAGTTTATATTTGGCATGGGTTTGTGTACACAATAGTACCTATGAAAATAAATGTTGGTATCGATGCAGAAATGAATAACTCAACGTTATTTTTAATTGTTCTATTCGTTATTTAATTGAGTTATGGCATAAATGCTTCTTATTAAACGTTTAGAGCAAAAGCGTTTGTCCATGACCATGGTCAGCCGTCAGGCACGAAGTTGTCGTTCTCGCATCTAGGCGTACTTCTCGGCGAAACAATTGTTTAGAATCAGGTTAGCTACAGCCCCTTTCCGGCAGTAACATTAGTTGTGAGGCACTCTGTACGAATAGTACCATATGAAAATTAATATGGTGAATTAAGAAAAGACACTTTATTAAGGTGTAAACTTACATTTTTGAGACTTTTTTTTTAAATTGAATTATTTACACTCGTTCAACACCTCTGCTATATCATATCATATGTCAATGGTTATAAAGACTAGAATCAAGTTTAGAGTTACTTTAAACATAGAATCTATTATTTACGGCAGATCGTTCTAAACTGAGTTTTTCAACAAAATACTATCAAAATTCACATTAATAACCAACGTATGAATCGGTTTGGAACAAATTCGATGCGAGTTGTGAACTGATTAGTTGGTTCCTTAGATCTTAACCAAATTGAAAATCATCGGGTAATTTTCTTTAAGTGATTTCATGCATATCCTCGATGAGATGGATCTCTTGAAAACTTTAAAAGGCAATTCTTGCAAAATCATAGTTTAACATTGAGTTGCTAAACTCTTAATTAAATCAATATACAAGAAACTTTTTGAGCATATATACGCGAAAAGGAATGTTATGCCACAGTCATAAGACATTTAAGTAATTAATAAGTTCGTGTTACTAAAGTTTTGTCCTTATTGTCTTTCTGTTAAAATTTATTAGATACATTATCATATACGTTAATATACATATTTATGAAAAGTATTTATAAAAACTTATTTTTGTCTTAAATGACTTTACCATGTATAAATTTATAAAAATACCCGCAAGTTCAATTATATGTATATATGTATATAGGGGAAGGTAGCCTAATTTGGACCAATTTTATATTATTCACTATATGAAAGCATGAAAGAAGTATTAATAAAAATTAAGTAATAGAAAAGAAACTCATTAATTGTAAGTGTAGCTTCAAAATAAAACCATTTATGAAATTTTAAATACGATTTATAATAGTAAAAAATAAATTCAAAAAAATCTTGTCATCGGTCCAATTTAGGAAACCGGTTTCCTTATTTGGACAGCTAGCTTCCTAAATTGGACCATTAGCTTTTTTAACGACAATTACAACAATAGAACGTTTTAACTGTAGTACTAACTCCAGCACACGGAGTATGAATCCAAACGCGACATTTCATACATTGTATCATATCTTCTTCCTTGGTTTCTTCACACAAGGTACAAAACAATGAACCACCATTTTCTTTTTTATGTTTTGGCATTTTGTCAAAGTTTGATGAACTTATTTTTTTAAAGTTTTTTAAGTTTATTCGGTCTAACTGCGATTTGTAAGGGCTGCTTGATATTTTCACTGCTTTCTGGGCTATTGGCGCACTGCAAGAAGACGAAGGACCATCTGGATTTTGATTTTTCTTTGTTCACGGTGATATTTCTTGAAGAACACTCCTAAATTGTTTACTCTCGTTGTCACTTCTATCTTCTTCATCATCACTGCTAGAAGTTGTAATGTGGTTGTCGAAATTGAACCGGTCCAATTTTGGCAACTGTTTCCAGTCCAACTTCGGCAACTTGAATATTTTATACTTAATATTATACAAAAACGTCAGACTAACATAACCTCATAAAATTGTAACAGGAAATTATAGACAGATAAGTAAGCTTTGTGATGCTTTAATAAGACCTGTAATTACTTACGTTTGGACGAATTAACGGCTTTCACTCTTACATCAAAATAACAAATTTTCTTCGTAGTCAAACAAATAATACTTCTCTCAATGTAACCATTAGACGTTTCTTCACAAACACGATTGCATTAATCTCGTCTACATCTATGTATAACAAGTTGCCTATCTAAAATCGCACAGATTTTATCAATCTTTGGATATCACAGCGGTCCAAATTAGGCGACGGTCCAAATTAGGCTACCTTCCCCTACACTGATAAAGAAATGAATTTATTATACTTTACATTATACATTAATTCAATTTCGTTGTAACTTGGTGATTTTGTTTGACGCTATATGGAATTATAGTTTAAGTCTCAGTATTATGATACGTAATATAAACAAAAATACCATGATATTTTTTGCCGAATATTTTATCCGGATTTTGCTTTCTAAATTAAGGGGTAACGCCACTCTAGAAGTCAGAAAAAAAGATGATTTTCGGGAATTTTTAAAGTAATAATCGTACAAGTTATAAGGTCAGAATAAAAATGGCCTTATTATATATGTTTTGAAGATGGTTTGTAAATTTTTATAAACAATTTGGATTAAAAATGGCGGCTGTAGGTGTTGGCAAGCAACAACACCATTTCTTTGAAAGGGCTATACGGGCGGACTGTTTTTTCATTAACACATGGTCCTAAGACAAAAAATCAAAAAGTTTCTCATAGTATATATCAAAATCTATGGAACATCGTACGGAAATTAAAAAATATTAATAATTATTAATTTGGTGTAGATATGAACAAAAAATCCGTACGATGTTCACTGCGTTGTAATATATTATTTTGCACCTCTCCACGAAATTTCAAGTCGATTAGTTAACAACTTTTCGAGTTATTTGTCCGCCCAGTTCAAATAAAGTGATTTCGAGAAAAACGCGTTTAAAGTTTTGATTGCCATTCAGCATAAGAAATTTGTTATATAACTTTAATCAACGATGCCTGCACCATATATTTGGCCTTCTATATTAACATACTCCATGTTCTTTTCCTTCTTATTCGATCTAAGATTAAATCTCGACATTTTTGAAGCTTCATTCAAAGCTCGTTCTGAAAACTCTATGCATCGGGCGTCGGCTTGTAGACAAAAATTGTAAAAAAATTCGTGTTTCCGACCTGCCCCTCACTTAAAACTTTTTTCTTATATTCTACATGTAATAAAGCATCATTTAAGCAACAAAAAAAAAAATCGATTTTTTCAAAATTCTAGACTGGTGTTACCCCTTAATGCTTTCGTACATCATATTTTTCTGTACTCCGTGGCAATCCTTATTCACCTTCTTAGTAATAACATAGAATTCACCCTTTCACAGATCAAGTATATCTTTTTGCAAATTAAATTTACTTTTCCTCATCAGAAATATTCCCACCAATTTTTTGGTTTCTACAAAATTATAATTCTGAATAAAGAATTTTGTTACCTCTATGTAATAATATTTAAATATACATATAGAAATATAAAGTGCTTATTAGATATAAAAAATACTCACATATTACATATGAACACATCTGCAATAGTTTTTCTGGCGCTTTGCGATGTAAATTTATGTACTTAAGTGTCTTAATTACGACAATATACAACAATGGTAATTGCAAACAGATAATTAATAACATCCCCTAAATTTTCAAGGTTTCAAGACTCAAGTAAAATATTCCTAACTTTGAATTTAACTTTTGAGAAATGTTCTTCGTTAGCATTCGTCATTAAACTGATAGAAATATTAGAGTGTGTCTAACTAACAAAATCACACCCTTCTCGTATGTTCTGAAGGCTTACATTGTCCAAAATTTGCCACACTTCGTTCAGAGCATATTCATTCTCTTTCTCCAGCAATTTTCGGAGAACTTCATAACAAATATTTGAAGTGACCAAACGTGTACTCACTTCATGCAACACTAGTCCATGAATATTTATTGTAGTAGTTAAGAAAATACTTTACCCGCTAATTATTGTTCAGTACACGCTGTTCGTTATCGCACAGTACACGACAAGGTAAAAAAAAGTACCAAAAGATCTACTGATCATGTTTGATCCGTTAGTTCAGAACAAAATGTTAAAATTTAATTATCTATCCGTTAATAACACAATATGAAAGCGGTAATCTTTGCGTAATAATAAAGGAAATGATTTTCTGTAAGATAATCGATATAGAATGTTATATGAAATTTTGTCATCCTATGCTTCATTGCTGAAAAAAATGATTTTCAAAATTCGTCACATACGCTATACGACATTCTGTTATTTACGTACCAGACAAATTTTGAAAAGAGCTTTTCTTAAATTCTGAGATTAGGATAACAAAATTTCATACCGTCCGTTTTGATGCTAAGTTGTATGTCTCGTTAATGTACTCAATGATTACGTATAACACGTTGATATGTAGTCTGTCTCACAACTAGTGTAACTCCTGGAAAGAGGTTGTAGTCGAGGCGATTCTGAACAACTTTTTCCTTTGTGAAAATGGTTTGAAGTTCTGTTTTGAATTATTAATGAAAAACGCAAGTGAATGAGAGCGTCTGAAGAGTGCGCGCCCAGGCTCAAAAGCGATGGATTGAAGAGTAACGGCTGACCATGACAACGAATAACTGCCTTTGTGCTAGGCTAATGTAATCGTTTAAGGGGTTAGGTGGGTTTCAAACGCTTAAAAAAAGCGTATTTTTACTAATTTTTTTTAATATGTCAAATGAAATATTTATTTCAAACAATTTAGTAAATTAAAAGATACATAACTAATAAGTACTTTGTGAAATTTTTGTTTAAAAATGTTGAATATTCAGCCATTGGGACCTCATTTCCGTTGATCTCTCAAAAAAAGGTCTCTTGGCGTGGTCACGATAACTCTTGACTGGTTCATTTAAAATTAAAAAACAAATTAGTTTCTGTTAGCAGGTATATAAAGCTCGTACTTGAACGAAGGAAAAAAAAAAATTAAAATTAGAAGTTTTGGCGGAGTTATGAACAAAAAGTTTCATTTTTTGGTCACATTTTCACCACGTATTTCCTCGTAAAATAAGTTGTGATAAAAAGAAACAAAAATCCTTCATTCAAGTACTAGATAATGTTATTTTGAAGAAGTGTGCAAAATTTGAACAAGATTGGTTCATAACTTTTTGAGAAATCATGTCCACCGACTTCAAAAATAAAGTTTCGAGAAAAACGCGATTGAAGTTTTAAGTTGAAATAACATGCAGAAAATTTTTTTTTTTTTAAACTTACATAGAATCATCGATTCCGGCACCATAAAGTAAAGAACCTGCTACAGCGGCAATATCTGGATCCTAGCTTCTTTAGTCCCAGCGTCGAGTTTTTTCTCAGCTACGAGTATGCGATTCTCGTCTTCTTTTCGGGCATACTCATGGCTGTTTCGGCCAAGTTTAACACACTGTTTAAAATTCACTTTACCATTGCACACTTTGTCCTCTCCATTTTCATTTATTACATTCGAGCACTTCACAAAAGTCGATAGCGTAGAAAAAACTAAAAAAAAAGTCTATAACTGCATATTGAAGAGTACCGAACCAACGGTTTCTTGGTCTTTTATTGCTGCTATAGTAAACCTTCAATATCCAAAAGTCTCTTAAATCTATAAATAATGTCTACACAACTAAAATATTTAAAACTAGTTGCCCTTAGAAAAAGAAAACAAGCAAGAAAGACAGTCAAACAATAGCTACGTAGCTGCTTCAATAAACTTGCGACGCGCCAGGCTGACGTGGCCTGACGGGCGGAACTTCCGAAGGGTCTATCTCTTTGAATTTTACTCTAATCGATTTAAAATTTTGGAAGAATATTCTGGACACATTGTACTATTTAATAAGATAAAAAAAAAAAATCGATTTTTTGAAATTTTCAAACCCACTTAACCCCTTAATAAAAAATCCTTATATCAAAATTCAGTTAAACAATGAACAGAGCAATAAAAAATAATCTTCACTTATATAGGTTTAATATATTTAATAAGTTTAAATAATTCATGTTATGGGTTTTTTGGTAATTGATTACCGTGTCGCAAACTTCCTTTTGTTTGTGTGTCCCAAATGTTTCTCTCTCAATGCGTGCAAAACAGGACGCATGTAAAAACAAAATCCTAAGATGAGTCGAACATTCGACGTCTTGAATCATCGAAAATCATTGTAAAAAAATACGTCGCACATCATACATCATACATCATTATACAATACATCCCCTACATTTGGCCATCCTGCAATTCATCCGTCCCGGATGAATCTTTATAGTTGCTACATGATTTAATATATTCAACACAAGTCGATGTTATTTTTGGACCTTCTCCTAATCTTGTTTATGCTACATCGTAAGATTTAACTTTTATAATCCGGTAGGGTCCTAAAAATTTCACACGTAATTTACGGTCTGAGCTCATCTGGGTACTCTTTATCGCAATAATATCGTCTACTTCGTATTGATGTGCCTTTTTCCTTTACCGGTAATACGCTTTCTAATTTTCTTCTTCAATTTTACAAAATTTGTGTTTTAACTTTCTCACGGAGTTCGTCACGATTTTCTTCAAATTGGATTAATAATTCTTTTTTGACGAGTTCTTTTAAAAGCAAATCGTCTTTATCATACATTTTTACATCAAACTGGAATTCAAATTGGATCATTCCGATACTATGTTGGAATATTGAATTTAAAATTCTTTGCAACTTCCCGGTATATTTGTACTACTTACTCGGATCCTCTAAGGCTAATTTTGAAAGCGTGGAAATAATGGTTCTATTTAATCGCTCTACCTGTTTATTTGCTCTTGGAGGATCAGTCGTAATTAATATGTGGTTTATATTTTAGAATACTCTTCTTGTAATACTCTTCTTCGAATTCTTGTGAAGTAAATGCGGTTCCTCTATCTGATATAATTTGAGTAGGATTTCCGAAAACATTCTTTTGCGCTTCTAATTTGCTTATAACTTCACGTGTTTTTGTTGATTTTGTTGGGTGTAGTCAAACAAATTTTGTAAAACTATCGATAACGGCAAACATATGGTTTTAATTTGTGTTCAGTACGACAGTACATCTGGGTGAGGATTTCGAAAGTTTGTTTATGATCGGATCGTCAGACAGCCGTTTTTGAGCCAATACATTTCGGGGTTTTCCAGTATTTATTTTAATGTATCATTATCATCGCTATTTTGTGTATTTCTTGTGTTATTTTTTTTATAGTCGCGTTCTATCCACTGAATGTGAAAAGTGCTTCGCTAACAAAGTTATTTATGAATAATCGTTTACGCATTTTCATTCGCGGTCCTTACCCATGGTTACTATAATTGGCAATTAATGAGCAGTGACTGTATGTCTGCCGTCAGCAGTAGTAAGTGAAACGAATAGAGTCATTAAGGTGCCCAACAAGTGATTATAAGTGGACTATATCTAAGAAATGAATTTGACTTCGAACAATTAGAGTTTATTTTTCAATGTACATGTATATTTAATATTCCTTCTAACTCTCGACTCCCCACTCACTATACGTGAAATCACCGTCAATGTGTCCTTCATGAACCCCTCTTTTGTTTATAAAAGAAAAAAAACGTATTGTTCCACGTAAAAAAATATTTGTGGCACATATGAAATCTTACAAATGTATTTGAAGTAACAAAAAGTCGGTAAACTATTGTATCACTGGAAACTTGTATTGAGGTCTAATCATTTTACTGTAATACGCGTCCTAAGACCTAACAGTGGCAGACAAATATTACAGCGAAAAATAGTAATGAGAAGAGACAGAGAAATGAAATAAATAAACTAACCTAACTGTGATATCAGTTGTTGCAGTGCATGTTTTTTTACAAAAAGTAGGATCGGTGAAGTCACGAGAACACAATTTTACTGGAATAAAATTATCTTTAAACAATTTTTGAGTACATTTAAAGTGGTTTATCCCTTTTTCATGAAAAATGAATAATTAAATAGTATTCGTAATTTATTTATTATGTGATTTAATTTTGACACGGTACTAACACGCTTGTTCGCGACCACGGTTAGCCGTTACGGTCGAAACAGCCCCTTCCGTGTTTGGATGTCCGCTGTTCGCGTGCTGTGATTAGTCGGTATTTTTTGTTAATAATATAAAAACGAAGCCTCAAACCCCAAGTCGTTCAGAATCACCATAGCTACAACCCCTTTTCGGCAGTTACGCAAATTCTAAGACACTAAGTATATCAATTACATTTTCAATATCAGCTTTGGTATAGATTCTATATTGGTTCTACTTCAGTTTTGCAACCGCTTTGCTAATAGTTACGATACTATTAATTTTTATATGAGTTCCATTTCGATTCTGTACGCAGTGCTGTATTAACTAAAATCGAACAGTTACGATGAATGGGTGTACATTTTGAAGCAGACTTTGGGTAACAAGCCGCTGATATTTTAAATCTCTTATAATTTAAATTATAATAAAAATTTAATGCTATTAGTATAAAACTTAATTACAATAATTAGTTACAGTATTATTATTGTTGTTATTGCTTTTAGGTTATTTTTTACCGAAGCGTTGAATCAATTCTGGTGTATAGGTTTACAAAAATTGTTTGTAGTTCATAACAGCTCTTTAAACAGGTATTCAAATTTCCATCGAGTGTTACAAAAAACATTCTATATTAAAGAAATACCGAAACTGGGCTAAAAATAGATATCTCGGTTTTTTTATTCTAACGATTTTAAATTCGTAATAATTTGAATTTCGTTCCCTCGTAAGTTCTTGAAAATTTTTAATTTTAATATCTTACCTATTATGTTTCGTTTGATATTAGTTTGCGATAGAGGTCACATAAGAAATGGAAGAAAAAAGAATTAACAGCAAGCTTAGCGTTGAGATTCCAAGATATTCGCTTGAAAATCGTGCACTATGTTGAGTGCTAAAAACCTAGGAATTTTAATGAAGTCAAATCTCAAAAATAACTCAGAAATACGCCACGTTAATATCCTCCTCAACTATGTCGCAAAAAAAGAAAAATAACAAAATTTAAAAGAATTATTTATTACTGTAGGAGGTCAGCGACAACGGTCATATCGCGAACGTAAGGGGAAAGTTCGCGAACAAAAATATATAAACAGCTGTTCGAACGAATTCGTTACCAGCGAGCGTGTCGTCCAATATACATATATGTGCGTTTATTAGTGCGAGTGTGAGAGAGACAGATTGACAAACGCGTCGAACGTTAGGAAACGGTCGCGAGGCTTCCGACAACCGAAAATTCGCGAATCGTTTAAACGCCAAAAATCGAGAATGTTCGGGCGTGTGTCCGCGGTGCGAGCGTTAGAATGTAACGAGTCACGAGCGAGTTTGCGAGTACGGTCACCACGATTATCACGATTACGATTACAGTTACGACTTACGATTTACGGTTCACGATTTACGATTTACGATTTACGATTTACGATTTACGATTTACGATTTACGATTTACGATTTACGATTTACGATTTACGATTTACGATTTACGATTTACGATTTACGATTTACGATTTACGATTTACGATTTACGATTTACGGTTTTTTGACTTTTGTACTTTATGTTTCTCGTGCGCGTTTTGTAATTATCGTACAAAATATTTATTTTTGTATTTTTTTCGAGTACTTTTCATTGCTGTTTTGTCGTGTGCTTTAATAAAGGCTTAGTTTGAAAAATACTAATCCTACATTAATTGACAATTCTGTTCAGGCTGTTCTGACATAATGTAGACTATAGGATGTTCGATAGTAAAAAGAATAATTCTACAAGTGATTTTATTGATAGTTTTCTCTTTTATTTTTACGCTTACGATTTTTATTTTAAACAAGCTGTTCGGCTACTGGTAGGCATAATTAAACGGTAGTTGTGATGATACAGAACAATTTTTTCCTTTACCAAAATGTTGACGAAAGTATAATTTTTGGAATTTTTTCCGAGAAACACTGACTAATCAGAACGAGAGTAGCGCGTGCCTAGATGTAACAGCCGATGGGTGACAATCTAATTGATAACAGAAAGCCATTATGTCAAACTTAAATCAAATAATGAATAATACAATTAAGAATGAGATGCGGTTATGCATTATTTACAGATAATGAATAAATCAATTATTTGCTATTAACTTAAACCGAGTGAATCGAATTTGTTCGATACTTGTATTCGTTATTCAACTGGAATAAAAAATAAAATATCTCAAATTTTTCCTGTCGCTCGTTACAAAAATGCAGAAAAGTCAATTCGTATATTTTGAAGAAAATAAAATAACTTCCTTATTCATCAAGAACAATGTGAGTTTTGTGTCTAAGATATAGATTCTCTTAAGTACAACAAATATTGTTTCCACATTGGAGTCCGGAGTTCCCAGGATGCTATATGCATTATCGAATTACAACCGGTTCATTCAAGGAAAGAAAAAAAGTAATTTAGAAAAAACTAGTTGTTCCGAACGAACTGAAACCTCTAGCAACAAGGCGAGCTTTATATTTTAATGGGTTACCAAACTCATCGTTTTTAATAGCAAATACCCATTTACAGTCTACAATATTTTTATTTTCTGGCTTTGACACTAACGTCCAGGTATTATTAATTAAAAGAGAATTAATTTCATCTTTAATTGCCTGTTCCCATTGAACTCTATCATTCCTATTTTTAATTTCCCAATACGAAGTTGGAATTTTACAAACCAGAGATTGAGCGCACAAGATATAATCATTTCGCTCATCGATCTCATTATAAGAAATAGGTGGTCGTTGCTTAATTCTATCACTTCTTCTTGGCTCAGGAGATATTTGTCTTTTGTTACGAGTATTACTAGATGAAGGTACTTGTATATCTGTTTCAACTACAGATTCATTAAGTCCATGACTTAATTCGGTATTTTTATTTATATCTGATTTATTACTATTAGATTTATGAGACTCTACTGATTTTGACTGCATGCCAGATGAATCAGTTTCAGGCTGTACTACTACATGCCTAAATATCAAGTCTATTTTGTTACGGGCGTTTTCAGAATTAACCCCTTCAGACTGTACTATAACAGGTCTAGATAACAAAAAATTAGTCTCATCAAAAATTACATCTCTAACTACGACAAATTTACCACTTTCCACATCCCACACTTTGTAACCATTCGGTTCATATCCAACTAGAATACCTTTAAAAGATTTCTCTTCAAATTTTGATTGCCTAGTTTTATTATGTACATGAACTGCCGAACCGAAAATTCTCAGATACTTTAATTGAGGCTTCTTATTATGCCACAATTCATATGGTGTTTTTGACTATTTTATAGCCTTAGTCGGGATTAAATTAATCAGGTACGTAGCAGTAAGGACAGCTTCACCCCAAAAAACCTTTTCTAAATTTGCTCCGGCTACCATAGCACGAGCTTTCTCAGTTATTGTCCTTACCATACGTTCCGACACACCATTTAACTGCGGAGTACGTGGAACCGTTAAGTGGTAACTAATACCTTTTTCAACACAATATTCCTTCATTTCGTTTGACAAATATTCTCTCCCATTATCACAATATAAATTTACAATTTTTTAATTAAAATGAGCCTCACTCTTTGCGACATAATCCCGAAAAATTGAAAATACATCAGATTTATGCGCAATAAGATATGTAACACAATAATGAGTGATTTCATCAACAAACAAAACAAAATAATTTTTGTTATCTATTGTCGAAGGAGTGATAGGACCGCAAACGTCTGAATGTACATTAAACAATGGTCTTTTTACATAACTTTTATCTTTTGCTTTTCTGAATGGTAATCGAGTTTGTTTGCCATTTATACAAGCTTCACATAATTTATCATTTACATTTACTTTTTCTATTTGCTTTATATTGTAGACATAGTGTTAGATTTTAAGAGAGTTTATAATATTGAAGGTTTGACATAGCAGTAATAAAAGGCCAAGGAACCGTTACTTGTCCGTTTTAACATTTGGTAGACACATTGAGCCCAGGGTTGGCGTAGTTGTATTTCTTTTTTTCGGTACATGTAATTTGAAAAGTCGAGGCGATCCTTGGGTTTATTACTGCTACGGTAATTTGTGAATGGAGGGATGGATGGGTCACCGGTCAACGATTTTGGGCCGGATGACCGCTGCAGGGGAAAGTGGGATTTTCCAATTTTGTAGGACGTCACTCTTTCCCCACCCCGTATTTCCTCCCTTCTCGGAGTACCGAGAAGTTTATAAAATACCACGTTCGGAAAGATGGGACAGAGTCTGCATTGAGAACTGGAATTGAAAACATTAAACCTCCTCCGTATCCAGTATTTAATTAGTTGTCGGCCTTTGATTGAGTTTTCCTACCCGAAATAGTCTACAATATCTACAAACATTTCTTTATTCTTTAATTCAAGAAATTTATTTTTTCCAATATGGCCTAATCTTTCATGCCATAAATCGTAATCATCCTTATTGCAAATATTTATATTAGCAACAGAATGTATCATATTTGTTTTAACTACAAATTCTATACTTGATAAATTATTCAGTGACTTACCCGACATAATTATTTTACCACTTTTACTTATCTTTACTCCAGTGGTGTCGAAGGTAACAGTCATCCCGGCCTGCTGAATTTTCCGAACCGACAGTAAATTGTATGGGACATCTGGGCAGTAATAGACGTCGTCAATGGTTCCTTGAATACCGATGTTAGTTATAACCTCCATTGAGCCCTTTTTAACTGCTTCAATATACGTGCCGTTCTTCGCCACAGAAATTTTTATTGGCTCGTCCAAAACTGTGAAATTTCTTGTTAGGTCTTCACGGTTGATTAGATGATCAGATGCGCCGGAATCAAGAATAAAAACTATTTTGTTGTCCTTTGCTGTTTTCTCATTTGAATAGTTTCCAGTCATAAACGCAAATCCTGATGTATTAGGTTGTGAGGTATTAGATTCTTTTGAAGTTGACGGTTTTATTATCTGAGTAGTTTGGGTAGTTTTATTTTGATTATTTGCACTGTATTTTAGCGCCCTCTTATAATAAACACAGTCTTTTTTTATGTGTCCTCTTCTTCCACATTGGTGACACTTGATTATCTGTTCCGTATTTTTATTATTTGAAAACCATGGCTTATTTTTAACATTTTTGCACTGCTTCTTCGAATTGTTATATATTTCAAAACTCTTCCTTTTCGTCGATTGTCCTTTTGTGGCTTTTAACACTTTTAAACCCGTGTCACGGTTCTCATTATTTAACTTAACCTCATGGTCTAAGAGTCTTGTTTTTACGAATGCTAGTGTTAAATTGTCTTCCGATAAAGTCTCTATAGCTGTTATTATACCATCGTAGCACGAAGGTAACGTTAATAAAAGATGTGACACTTCGTCTATTTCTTCCAATTTCGCACCCGCTGCTGACAATTCCGAAATCAAATTTTCAAAAATTGTAAAATGTTTTATCAACGGGGCATCACTTTGGAGTCTTAACGTTAATAATTGTTTTCTTAAGGATAATTGTGTAGCAACACTTTTTCGCTCATATATAGAATCTAAATTTCGAAACACTTGTTTAGCACTGTCTTCCGTTTGCACGAAACCAAGTAGAGAGTCTGCTAAATATTCTATTATAATATTTTTAGCAGTTCTATCCATTTTATGCCACTCTTCACTAATCATGTCCGGAATTTCTTCGTCGATAACACTTATTAAATTTAGTTCGTCTAATAAGGCGCGAATTCTAAATTTCCAGACACTGTATTTTTCACCATCGAATGGTTTAATGTTTCCCTTTATGTTAAAACCTTCCATTGTCTTTTAATATTAATTCTAACTATATACTAAAGTTATATTAATATTATACTAGTCACACACACATGCGAAAAATACAAAAACACAAAAAAATATAGTCTTATTGTTTTTATAGTCTTATTGTTTTTTTACACTCTATCTCACACTAAAACAGGTAGCACAAAACTGTACTGGGCACCATAATCTATAGGAAATAGGCGGTGAGATAAAGTAATGATACTCAATTATATTTTAACAGAAACTTTAATTTAACTTTTGAAACTCGGAAAGGTACGTATTTACTAGTCAACGAAACCCGTAAGAATAAGAAAACTCGTAGAAGGAAAAATCCGTTACGAGTCTATAAACCCTATGGGTCCTATGGTGAAAACAAACATGTGCAACCTCTTGAGTCGAAACTCCAACGTTAGTGAAAGTTTACGACCCGATGATTTTTGCTGAAGGCAACACTTATTGTGTTGAATAAATCTAACAGAAACATATCGAACCGGTAAAAAAAATTTTAATAAACTTGAAGGGTTACGTGTATGAAATAAAATATAACTGCAGTTTGTTGCGTTTTTAACCGACTTCGAAAAAGTAGGTGGTTACTCAATTCGAGTTTTTTTTTTTTTTTTTTTTTTTTTTTCTATGTATGTTCGCGCATTACGCCTAACTGGATGGACCGATCGGAATGAAACCTTTTGCATATGGTAGGTGTTGACTCCCCATTGGTACCATTATCAAAAAATTTTTCATTTTTTATTTTTCATTTTTTTTTTCGCATATACTATAAAGATATACCCCATCTGCCGCAAATTTTGTAATTCCCGCGTCGTGGGCTCCGTTTATAGGTTCTTAGATCAATGGTTTCCACATGCGAACGAAGTTAATTCAATTTCATTTATATCAGAAACGTTGCGAAATGAAGATGCAGTCGTTACATTTACGTGTATTACCAGATATATGTATAATGGTACGTATTCTTTCTCAGGATTTATTAATTTCCAATACGCCATACCACAATCAACTGGTTATTGGCAGCAACGTTTACTGAAGTATTTTTAATTTTGCGCCGCCTCCGAAAAGGTTGAAATGTATTTAATATACTACCTAACGAGTAAATAGGTTTCATTCATATCTGTTACGTAATTGTATGATTGAATGAAATAGAAATTACTTCATTAGGAAATAGAAATTATTTTATACTTTTTAGTGCATTTCGAAGTCGGTGTATTTTTTTTCTGAAAATTATTTTATCTTGTTTAATCTGTACCGGAGCCCCGTCAAGACTTATCTCAGTAACAATGTTCACGAAGTTCTGTCGTGCTGCGCTTGCTTCCTTATTTTTATATTTTTACTAAGTTTAATGGACAACCCCCTGAAAGGTGGGGTTAACCAATGACCTTAACCTAAGTCCCGCCAAATCATAGAACCTCCCTCTTGTGCCCGAAGCACGCTTCCTTGGAGCGGGGGTATGATTTGACGGGGGTAGCGTTTGCTGGTGAAGGTGGCAACGCAGCGGAATTTCCCAAGGCCCAGGTCAACTACGCGACCAGCCGATGGTCGCTTGACCTCGCGATGTGGACCTTAAGGGAAACCCAGGGTTTATGACACTAAGCGTTTTACTGTTGAGACCGTTAGCAAAAATTCTAAGTACGGTCATGCTTTCTCTAAAAATTCTAAAAACGGTTTCCTCAAAAACAGTTCCACTGTTGTCCCTGTCATAAACCGTGCTAGCCGTTTGCACGTTAAAAGCTATTTACAAAATTTACAGATTTACAGCTAGTCGCTACAAACTTTATTTGTTTAAATAATATTTTGAAAATTTATAATTTTTGTTTAAATTTTTGTACTAAATGTTGATCTATTTTTTTGCAACTTTGTATATGTAAACTATGGACAAAAATAGAGGATACGTGTTTTTGGAATTTGTTGTTTGTTACAATGTTTATTAGATATATAATTTTAAATCACCTCCTGTGTAGAGAGGCAATCAGCATTTTTATTAAAAATATCATTATTTTTACAATCTTTTACAATACTTTAGACATTTTACACCTCTTCATATGCCGTTAATTGATTTCTCAATAATTATTGTAAACGTCATAGGTATGAGCGTGACGCTGTTATAATCACCGCCGCAAGGAATATAGGCTTTTATGACCAATATTGTTAAAAAATAATTTAATTTAATTCTATTTTCTTAGTTTCTTAAAAAGTCCCAATGTTTCAAAAAGTTCTAAATATTTTATTAAGATTGAAGACTTTACGCCTGTAAAAGTATTGTATAAAAGCAGTAAACTTTTGATACGGCCGTTTTCGTCTTTAAGCTAAATATGTATCGCTTTGTCGCTGCGTATGAATGTTTTTGATAGTAATCATAATTTTTCAAAGTATTCTACACAGACATCAAAAAAATCAATCAAAGATTTATCAGGAGGTTCGTTTTTGTTAAACAATATAGTGCATCTAAAGATAGTTATATCACATTTCTGACGTCTGCAGATTTAACGTATGCGGAGTTTGAGCATGCATTACATACACTTGTTATACGATAAAAAATGGAACTGCAGGAAGTAATTAGCTAACCATAATCGTGCAATTTCAAGGTAATTTGAATCTATATAAGTACGCTGGTGCTCCTTTAATGATACACAGGTTTGATAGAAATTTACCACTGATTTGTAAAAAGTATACTTGTGAATAAGAAAAGTGAATGACATATTGGAAGTAATAGAAAGTGAAAAACGAACGAATTCGCAATAATAATATAATAATATTCGCGATGAATAGCGAAAAGTGGCATTCAGAGAACGAAAACTGTAACAATGGTGGTCAGATACGACGATTTTATGCTGGCAAAAAAATTCTAATCACTGGGTTTAATTACTGATAATCACTGGGTTTCTAATTTCTGGTTTCCTTGAAACAGGCATTGTAGAAAAACTTTTACGCACTTGCTTGGAAATTGACAAGATTTACCTGATAATCAGGACTAAGAAAAATATGACAGTTGAGAAGCGAATAGAAAAGTGCTTTCAGTGTCCTGTAAGTGTAGTGTTTTAAATTCATTTTGCGTATTTCGTCCTATAATTTCTTTTAGCATGTTCATTGACGCATCACACAGATTAGGACATGTTTGAATTTACATAGGAAAATACGTCTTATGCCATTAGAATTTCTTATGTTCGCAATATTCACTGCGTATTTCAAGCCACGGGAATGAGCTAAGGAGGACTGAAAACGACTGACACACTTTGTACATAAAAGATTATATGAAATGAAACTAAAACACATTTCTGTGCATGTTTAGATTTATTTTTATATTTTTTTACACATGCAAAATTGTACTGTGTAAATATAAACGAGGAATGTATACAAATAGATGTCCTTTTATAAAATTTGTAAAGTGTGTTTTAAGCCAACCTAATTTATTTTGTATGATTGTTTAGAACGGTTAAAGGTTGTCCCTACCTACTAAGAACATTTTATATTGTAATCTATAATATAATTCTCTTTTGGGTTTTACTAAGGGAGAACCTTGGCCGTCTTTCACGAATCTCTTTATTGATGTATTACTCCTTTCTATAGTGGGTGCTATGCTAAATGTTAAACTTTTAACAGAGATTCTTCAGAACTGTTTCAGTAAGAATCGTTATAATAGTGTATAATAGTTATTCGTAACTATTTTTCGAACCATTTTAATTTCCTGTTCTACGTGGTGCATTGTAACATTCGTGGTTGCATTGCTTCCAGATTTTCGATACACTGCATAAGAAGAACCCCAATTTTATGGTGAAGGTGCAACCAATTTACGGTGATTTGCAGAAAGCTAACTTGGGCTTTTCATCGGAAGACTGTAAACTTCTAACGGAAAATGTCGACATAGTCATTCATAATGCAGCAGATGTTTCTTTTACTACAAGAATATCTTCCATCTTAAAAACAAACGTGTTAGGCACCAAGTACATGCTTGATTTAGCAGCAAAATGCTCTCGCTTGAAAGCATTCGTGTACGTTTCGACTGCGTACTCTCATTGTTACAATAAACGAATCGGAGAAAAATTTTACTCTCCTCCTTGTGATTTAAATATGGTCGAGGATGTGATACGAAGCGACGAATCAACTTTAGATGGACTCAGTGAGGTGACGTTGCGCGATATATTAGGAGAATGGCCTAACGCGTACACCTTCAGTAAATCCATCGCCGAAAGTCTCGTTGAGAACTTTTCACGAAAGACATCAATTCCTTGTTCCGTCTTTAGACCTTCGATCGGTATGCAGACATTATTTTGTTATTTTAATTAAAAACGTGGAAAAAAATGTTAACTCGCTGAAACAGTTCACATTCATATTTCTACGATACAATTACCACGAATAATTAGATTTACAAATCAAAAACCGCTAAAAATGATGTAACTTTCTTCACTTTGTAAACAGTTATATCACCGTATGATGAGCCAGTTTCTGGATGGGTAGCGAATGTAAATGGACCTGCAGCACCGATTATTATGATTAACTTGGGAGTGGCACACGTTATACCTATAGGCATGGCTAATGCTTTGGATATAGTTCCACTTGATCTGGCGGTTAACTGTCTCCTGGCAACAATTTGGGATTTAACTGTGCACAAGTAATATACATTTATTATTAAATTAATAATTAATTTTGATTGTATTTTATACAGATAAACAAATTTTATTCTTTGTTTACAAGAATACAGTCTGGCTAGGATTTGAAATCAGTATTGTATTGTTAGCGCACGGTGAACATGAGTACCTCCAAATGCACACGCGATTGTTTATGCTTGATGTGAATGTTGTCACTTTCTCGAAGGACCAGAATAATGAACACTATGTATTGTATACCTAACAAGATTCTCATTGTTCTTATTTTTAATTTAACATTTATTTTAATCTTCGACTTCACTCACCGCTCGACAAAAAGTTCTAAATAGTTTCTCAAGAAAATTACTAAATGGTACGTGGAAGATTGCTGACTAACTTTTTATTCGTGCCAATCACCCTTGTAACCTTGGGTGTACTCCTACTCCCACAAGCATGTTGCAAAGTGAGAGGGCGTTTTCTAAATTTATAAAAATTAATTAATCAGCGACCAATGTTGTCTCATCACATCCAGTGTACTTGTAGTTAGTTAAATTCCTACATAGGATGGTAATTTAATCATTGTTAAACACAAGTTCGAGGTTGAAAGAAACCCTTGAAATAAAATTTTTTGAAAAATCCCAACCATCATTGAGCTTAAAGTTTAACGAAAAATTTGGACTATAATTTGACGATGATACCGATTTTTAAATTCGATTGGACCGTTAGGTAAACAATGATCACCTAAACCGGCTAACATTGTTAGCCGCATGTCCTGGCTGCAGACAGGCTTGCATGCTAGATTGAAAATAAGAATTGCTATTCTACTGCCTCGAAAAGCGATTTTGCTAATCACTCTTTATTTCGCCGGTTCGCGTAGGAAATCAAAGGGATCACAAGTGTACAATTATGGTTCTTCCCTCTGGAAACCTTTTCATATGATAAGGTACCATGCGACATACTTTAACGAGGTGAAAAAACATCCATTTGAGAAGATGCTTTGGTATCCATTTATAATAACGACTAATCGTCGGTACTGTTTCTTGCTACTTAATGTTTTAATTCACATTATTCCCGCTGTGCTGGCTGACTTAGTTTTGATGCTTCTAGGAAAGAGAAGGAGGTAAGTATTTAAAATATTAAACTCAATACTAAACTTCAAACCCCTATTAAATGCATATATAACGCCGTAACCACGTTACTTGTGTGTAGGTGACGCTTGAATTTTCATTAGGTTTCATTATTATTATTATATTAAATCTTTTTATATACTTAATTAGAAATATCTCTATTTGATACTTTTGTGTTATGAATAACAAGTATAGCGAAGTATTGTAACAATGATAAACAGATCTGAATAAAAATAAAGATATGGTGTTCATTCGGTAAATACCCGCTTAATATTTTATAGATTTTAAGTGTTTTATATTACTATTACGGATAGAAGAAAAGTTTTTTAAGGAAGAGTATTAAGTATCAACTAAAAGCATCCAGTTTATTGGTTGCAAATTAAAGAGGTTTTCGAGTGCAATAGATGAAGAGCAATAGTGCACGGGTTCGCCCGTGCCTAAAACACCAAGAGTGTAAGTCTGTTTTGTTTTTCTACTGACAAGGGACCATCTCGAAGTGATAATCTCCGATTTTGATGAAACTTGGATATAATGTAGTTCTCGAAAAAATATTCGACACGTATTTTTTTTTAGCTGCTATCATTCATGTTAAGGGGGTGAAAATAGCCCTCGAAGTTGGGGGTTGAAACCATATTTTTGGGAATATCTCCGGAACTAAAGAAGATAATTGAATTCTTTTTTTTGTAAATTGTTCGTCTTTAGATAGGAAATGTTTGTGCGAAAAAAAATTTCAAGAAACTTTATTTGTTTAAATAATATTTAAAAAATTTATCATTTTTGTTTAAATTTTTGCACTAAATTTTGATCTATTTTTTTGCAACTTCGTGTACGTAAACTATAGACAAAAATAGAGGATACGTGTTTTTGGAATTTGTTGTTTGTTGCAATGTTTATTAGATATATAATTTAAAGTCACCTCGTGTGAAGAGGGGTAATCAGCATTTTTATTAAAAATATCATTATTTTTACAATCTTTTACATTATTTTAGAGATTTTATACCTCTATATATGCCGTTAATTGATTTCTGAATGATTATTGTAAGCGTCGCAGGTATGAGCGTGACGCGGTTAGAATCAACGCCGAAAGGAACATAGGCATTTGTGGCCAATATTGTTAAAAAATAATTTAATTTATTTTTATTTTCTGAGTTTCTTAAAAAATCCCAATGTTTCCAAAAGTTCTAAATATTTTATATAGAATGAAGTCTTTGCGCCTGTAAAAGTATAAAAGCAGTATTGGCCATAAAAGCCTATGTTCCTTACGGCGCGGTGTTGATCATAACCGCGTCACGCTCATACCTGCAACGCTTACAATAATTATTGAGAAATCAATTAATTGCATATGAAGAGGTATAAAATGTCTAAAATATAGTAAAAGATTGTAAAAATAATGATATTTTTAATAAAAATGCTGATTACCCCTCTTCACAGGAGGTGACTTTAAATTATATATCTAATAAACATTGCAACAAACAACAAATTCCAAAAACACGTATCCTCTATTTTTGTCCATAGTTTACGTACACGAAGTTGCAAAAAAATAGATCAACATTTAGTGCAAAAATTTAAACAAAAATGATAAAATTTTTAAATATTATTTAAACAAATAAAGTTTCTTGAAATTTTTTTTCGCACAAACATTTCCTATCTAAAGACGAACAATTTACAAAAAAAAAGAATTCAATTATCTTCTTTAGTTCCGGAGATATTCCCAAAAATATGGTTTCAACCCCCAACTTCGAGGGCTATTTTCACCCCCTTAACATGAATGATAGCAGCTAAAAAAAAATACGTGTGGAATATTTTTTCGAGAACTACTTTATATCCAAGTTTCATCAAAATCGGAGATTATCACTTCGGGATGGTCCCTTGTGAGTACAGATCAAACATATTTAGTTTATCGATTACAAACTAGAAAAGTTTTCGGGTGTAGTAGATCAGAAGTTATACTCTGGGTTTCCAAGTAAAGTGTCTGTCGAACGTTCCTACGTATTGATTCCGTCGTATGTCGATAAATTGTTTGGATGCGAATGTAAAAAAGCCAAGAAGAAAAATCGACATTCCTCTGCGACGTCTCCTGATTTTGATGTTTCCCAACGCGTACCGGTAACAAATGTGGTCCGCTTCGTTTCATACTGGATATTGGCGAGCCACTTATGTTGGCGCACGGCATGCCGCGACACATAGGTTCGATCGCAGAGAGAAGACGGCATAACAAGAATCGGAGGAGAGCGCGCGACCAATTTCTCGAGAAATCAGCAAGGTTTAATAGGAAACGTAGCAGGCGAATTGGTATTACAAACGGAACGCGGGCCCTAAGGCTCTCCCTTCGCATTTTCGAGTACTGTAAGAAAATCAACAAGATTTTGTTATGAAGCGAAAAATCGCATTAATTAATTTTATTGTGGGACTCTCAATACATTTTTGAATGAAAGAATTTTCATTTGCAAATTTCGTAGTACAAAGTTTAACAGTTTTTATAGTTGTTATAGTTTTCACTACACTGTTACGAAATTATATATAAATACCCATTTCATGGCAGCACCTCTATCTAAAGCCTCTAAACTGAGTAGCTATCGAATGAGCACAGTATCATCTAATGAAATATTCAGTGTTATAAACGCGTTAACTTCTCAACACATTAGAATTTTTCAAAGTCTTATGATTCTCATTTATATTTACAGAGCTCTTGACGTAGCGTGGAAGGCCACAAAACTTGCCGATCCTTTATTCTACTTTATTACTACTGAATGGATTCTTGAAGTCAATAACAGTCAAAATATTCTCCCTCACATGAACCCAACAGATTATGAAGAGTTTCCTTTCGATTTGGGAAGAATAGATTGGGACCGGTGCGTTTCGCAATATTTGCGCGGAATCAAATTGAATGTTATGAAGGAATCGCTGGACATTGCTCCTGCTACTAAGAAAAGATATCAGACATTAAAAATAGCACACTATTCTTTGTGTATTTTGTTTCTACTTTTTGTAACGTTTCTTTCGTACAGAATCGTATGTAGTACTTGTTATTAATCGTAATGTAATAGTTTATTCATATTTAACAACAAGTGAATCCACTGTTTGAAAATAAAACATCAAAATATTAATAAACGATTCGTTGTAATGGAGGGACAGTAAATCGTTAATATGAATTCCATTTTTGGTGGCAGTTGCATATATGAAAATGGAACTTTTAGTCCATTTTTTAGTCCATTTCACCAATTTTAAGAACCTTGAAATATTTTGTTAAGTTTAACAATTTGTACTTGAAGGACTCAAATCATTCAAGCGTTTGGGTCACTTTATTAACAAACGATATTTACAACCTTAGAATGGAGGCAAAGAATGAGGTCTCACGATCTCATTCGCTGAACCATCTCACCAATCACTATTTTTTCCAAATAACAAACTGTCCTGATTGATCCTTTATGGTGACATCTTCATGACCTGAACTTCCTCCATTCCTTTCTTTCTGGCAGTTTTGAGGCAACTTGTTCAGTCTTGTATTACTTTTGGTGGACTTATGATTCATCCTTGCGAATCATCGCAACTGTTGACTACTTTTGGTAATGCACACTCACCTTTGCGAATCATCGCAACTGTTGACTACTTTTGGTGACGTACACTCACCCTTGCGAATCATCGCAATTGAACTACTTGTTGAACTACTATCAAGACACGAGAGTGCGGTAGAGTACGAAGTGGGACGGAAACAAATTCCGTTGATCTGATCTACATTGAGACGATCCATAAGACACACAAGCTGCAATACATCAGTATTTCGAACTGCCTTCCTTACAAATTCACAATCAAATTTACCGACCTAACCTGCTGCCATTCCAACGAAGAATCTATCAACTTATGGGATGATGATTGACAACCTTCGTTGACCTGGACACACCAGTGTGAAGGGCTCTGAGCCACTCTATATATGTACATCCTTTTTTGTAACATCAAAGTTAACAATTCAACATATAATCTCCATTACTTTAACAAGTTGTGGAGACGACGCAATGGGTCGAAAATTTACAACCTTCGAGAACAGCCAATAAAAAGTTCATATTTACCCATCGCGCGAACAACAATATGTATTATTTTAATTATTTTCGTTTATTATAATTAAAAACAATCAAGGTAGTAATATTTTGCGGAATGAAAATATTTTGTTTAAAATAAATTCACTTACAAGGAACATCACCAAGGTGTCACACGCGGATTTTAATGAAATTGACATATGTGGTAGCTTTTTAAAAATCATTTGACACGTATTTTTTTATATCTGCGGACATGCATGTTGAGGGGGTGAAAATAGCCCTCAAAGTTCGGGGTTGAAAACACATTTTCTTTAATATCTCGGAAAGTAGAGGGTGTAGGAAGGTGAATTTTTTTTAAAATTGTGTAGTTTTTAGTCAAGAATTTAGTTAGTGTCAAAAATTTCGGAAGAAATTATTTATTTAAATAATATATTAAAAAATTTGACTTCTTTTTCAATTTTTCACCCTAAATGCAGTTCGATTTTTTTGCAGATTTGTATACGAAAAATATGGATCAAAATAGGGGATACGTGTTTTTGGAATTTTTTGTTTATTACAATTTAGCAATAATTATTATATATACAATTTTCTCTTACCTTTTACGGAGAAATGAATTGAAATTTGTTTCCGAAGAGGGTGAGTCCTTTTTATACGATAATTTGTCACGTTTTTAACAATTAGACAATGTCAGATGTTTATTGTTCCATCGATAGCCAGGAAAGGTCCAGCGAGCAGGTATAATTCCGCCGCGGTACCAGTCATCTCTGTACGGTACATATGTTTCTATGGCCAATGAAACTTTTAGCCGAAGGTATAAATTTATTTATTTGAATCTTAATAATGAATTTCTTCATTAAATTTCATTATTGTGCACACTATATAACATAATCTTCAGAAGCAAGCATTCAACTTTAGCTTAATCAATTTTTATTACACTGTTTTTTTATTACACTGTCAAATAGCAAGCAGCAAGCATTTCTTATTTTGAATTCTGATATTCGTTGCTTTGCTTTAAAAGCACCCATATTTTCATACAGTTTTTAAAAATTTAGCCTTCACGATGAAGGAAAAGGATAGTGTTGGTGAGTTTTATCTTGATGATCTGTCAGATTGTCTTCATTGCTCTTCAGCAAGTGGTACTGATGACGAAAGTGATAGTAGTAATGTAATGATTCGAAAGCGACGTTCTGTATTACCACTAATATACAGTGATTCAGAAGACGGTGATATAAATAATAACGTTGAAGACAGCAGTGGTACATGGTCGACGAACGACAAGACTATAATTTTGGAACCTTTCGAAGGCAGTCCCGGCGTAAAAATTATGCCAAGTTCCCCTGAAAATGTAATGGATATTGTATATTTATTCATTGGAAATGACCTGATTGAGCACTTGGTGAGGGAATCTGATAGATATCATTATTAAGTCCTAGTCTCGGACGATTTGCGGCTGAGTGGCCGGTGAGAAGGGCATAGGATTCTCGATCCGCTACCGGTCGGTAAAGTGTTAATTATTACTTAACTGGCAAAGCGGGTATATGCCATTCGGTTTCTTGGTCGCTGGGTTGTTTTAGCAGCTGGTGAACAACAGGCTCCCCATTCAAGCGATCTTGTAATTGAAACTCCGTTAGGAGAGTGCTATACTTAGCGCCAAGAAAGGCTAAGACATCGAACGAAAGCTCTCAGCTACTCGTATTTGATTTTTGGTCGAATTGCTAACCCGTCTTCAGTTTCTCGGAGCTCGCTCTGAGTTACTCCCCCTCATTGAGCGACTTGGTCACTGAAGCCCGTGTCTTTTGGGTGGCGGTTCAGCAATTACGAGTTCATAATTAGAGTCAATCTAGGTTTGCTAGCCTGTTGGACGTATATTGTTCATCTGACTCTGGATCGTTGGGTTGTTTTAGCAACTGGTGAACAACAGGCTCCCCAGTTAAGCGATCTGGTTTTGGGTGTCAGTGCGCGCTCTGACAAAAAGGGCCATGGACAATTAGTTGTCGAGTCAAATTCTACAAGAATAATTGTTCCGAGGAAACGCATTAACTTTAAATAAATTTTGGAAGTTGAAATTAGTAAAAGAATACTGTTCTCACTCTAGCGTACTTTTCCGTAGTCGACTACACCGCGTTAGACAATAGATAAAATCATTAATCTGTCTAATTTTGCGAAAGCGTATCTAAATACACTTAGAGAATCACACTTAGGTCGGTTTCCTCGCTGCGGTAGACTATAACGCGCTAACATTATTAATTTTGTAAATTTTCATTTATATAAATTTAGAAACCGAATTACACTTAGGTAGGATTCATTATAAATTATAAACGTGTTAATCAAGTAAAATCTTGTCATTGCGATAGCTTCGAACACGAGAACCGAATATATATACATAAAGAATATCAAATTTAGTTAATATTACAAATTAGTTAGCTTTATCAGAGATCAGACTTAGGTACGGTCCAATATAAAGTATTAACCAGCGAGTTTCATTTCACTAAATTCACGATTATCTATTACATATTGTTTAATTTGCCAAGTTCTATTATTTCTATCATTATTATTATTTCAAAAGCTATTTTCTTTATTCCAATTAATCATTTATAATCTATATACTTTTCTTTATTTTGTTGTTATTGTTATTTGTTAGTTTCATTTCTTAACGTTTTATTGAATAAACCTTATTGTTGAAAGATATTGACCTGTGGATTTCACTCCTTAACCGCACACCACACGAATCCCACATTCTTTAGATTAGTTATTTGCGAAAACGAGTCGTTTAGTAGGTAAAAGCCGCTCTTTACCTTCCTAGCGCTTGTAACTATCTGAACCTAGATTCCAGGGTCGTTACAAATGTACTACATTTCGAGCGAAAGAGACTGAACCTAAACAAACAGTGACCTATCGGTAGGACACTCCTAATGCAAGAATAAAACTTTTTTATTTTTGATTTTTTTTTTGAAATTTTTTGCATCATATTTGTAACATTTTTGTCGTTAAAATGAGACCAAACACGACGTACTTCGGGACATATTTACTTGTAATTTCAAATGTTACGCGTACATTAATGACTTTACTCTAACAAAATACTGTAAGTAAATATAACTCAAATTATATCGTGTTTGGTCTCATTTTAATTAGGAAAATGCGAAAAATCTATTCGTAAAAGCTTGATAACGAAAAATTAAAAAATAAAAAAGTTTTTTATTTGCATTGGTGTTGGCGGTCCCAACCATATGCTTCGCAAAATACTTTCCTTACCATGCTGTTCCTATTTCCTTGTCCTTAACCTTGGGTCCCTTCTTGTCATCAGCCCCAGTCCACTCAAGTACCCATAAGTTACCACTTCCCGAAATCCACTTTCTTTCAACATTTTTACCCAATTCCTGTTCTTTTCCTCCACCCTTGCTAAATAATTTCCACCAATAAAAATTTTCTTAAAAGGTTTCTTTTTCACGATTTCTAGTCCGTCTCGTCAGAATTCGTTCACAACTCAACCGTGCTGGTTCATTAACTTGTTAGTAAACTGTTGTAAGATTTTTGTGCGGAAATAAAATTAACTATTTAAAGCTAATCCCGAATTATCTGAACCCAGTTTTCCAAGGTTGGTATTGTCTCATGGATGTTACCGTGAAAGACCGAAATCTGGAGAGTGTCGACTTTCACCGGTGAATGTCAACATTCTCTTCGAAAACTTGTGCGATATTACACTTCGCACAAGTACAATTTACGCGTTAAAATCCTCCGTGCGTCGAATACTGCCACCAGTACGCGCCCATAACGCGGATCAAATGCGATATATGACTCGAACGACATATTTTTATAGAGGCACCTTTGGACCTTCAAATTCTTTTTTTAAATAAGTTAGTGTAAAAAATGTAATATAATACAATTTCCAGAATATTACGTATAGAAATCAGTTGGACACCGAACGGAATGTATAAAATGTACGTATAACTTCAACGACAATAATATTTTTTCCACAAGCGAAATTAAAAATTCCAATTTATCCGTATTTTGTCTTTTGACCTATAGTTTACATACGTGAAATTTGATCAAAATACTACAAATTTTTATTAAAAAAATTTGCAAAATAATGTTATTTTTTAACATATTTTTTAAACAAATAAATTTTTCAAAAATCCACTTAGGCCATATTATTGGCCTCATAAAACAGAAAAATTTGCACTTTTAATTTTTTGTCTAGGCCTAATAGTTCCTGAGATATTCGAGAAAATATGTTTTGCAACCCCAACTTTGGGGGCAATTTTCACCCCTTCAGCATGGGCGATGGCCGATAAAAAAAAATACGTGTCAAATATTTTTTTGCGTTCTATATCATACTCAAAGCGCATAAAAATCGGCGATTGGCGATTGGGTAATGTCCCTTGTAAGGCCCGGATCACGTTACATTTCCCGGCGAGCAAACTTCGAGCGTCTCGAGGGGTCTTCCCCCAGTGGTGGGCATAACATTTTGCTTATACGTAAAGGACACTTTTGCGTATATAGAATTATTACTGTATGAAATTCTAACATTTAAACAAAATTAATGTAAAAGAAGATTAATTTGAATTCTCTATTATTTAATAAATTTATAACAATTTATCTATTTAAAAAATTATATAATCTTAATTAATTTCAATTTTTATAAAAGTACTCCCAGGCTTATTTGATTTATTATGAAACGAACTTAAAAACATTAAATCTTGGAATATGTTCACGCGCTGGGTAAAATATTAATTATTTATAGTTAATTTCGAAGGTTGTAAATCTTCGTCGACCCATGGCGTTTCCACAACTTGTTACGGTAGTGGAATTATATGTAGAGTTAGTATTATAGAGTAGAATTGATAGAGTGGCTCAGAGTCCTCCACACTGGTGTGCCCAAGTCAATGAAGGATGTAGATCATCATCCCACTAGTTGTAATGATTGTTGTGTGTTGAAGTCGTTGATAGTGACAAAGTTAATGTAAGACTGACTGAAGTAAGTATATTCTAAGGAAGCTAATCTAAGACTGACTAGTCGCCTCCAAAACAGCCAGAAAAGAAAGCAATGCAGGAAGTTCAGGACGTGAAGGCGCTACCAAAAAAGGCCAATCAGGACAGATTGTTACCTGTGAAAAATACTGATTGGTGAGATGGTTCAGCGAATGGGACTGTAAGATTTTTAGCCTTCATTTCAGGGTTGTAAATTACATTTTGTTAACAAAGTAACCCAAAGCAATTGAGTGATTTGGGTCCTTCAAAGGAAGTAATAAATGGGCACCATGTGTTTATCATCGGAGTTCGAGCGCGTAGGCCCACTTTATTGGGGTGCACAGTTTAGGACCATGGAAATAAACTTCTTTAAGAAAAGGCATATTGGCGTTAGGAAAGTGCGCTTTTCTGGCCTGTTAGAAGGTCACTGTCAATAGTTAAGAACGTCAAGCTGCGGAAACGTTCATGTGGTCCCAAAAATCCGTTTGAAATTACAAGAGTAAAGATTTGACAAAACACCCATAAATATTATGCTGATTATATTCCGAGCAACTCGGAACAGAATATTGTATAATAATATTTTTGCATGACATAAGTTTTCATATACAGAAACTTATAATTATATCTGTATAAATTTAATACATTTGCTATTACATCCTGATTAGTTTAAACGTTCCAACTAAGCGAAAATGTTATTTTTAATATAAGTTTTACGCAGTTGTTAATTACCGGAATTTGTTTAAGCTTTAAGACGTTTCAATGTTAGACACTTGTCATACAGTACGTCCGATATACTGGATAACCATTGAATGGTTTCTTTTACCACCTCGCATAATTGGCACTTACCGTACGTTATACATATAGCAAATTCAATATTATGACTTGGTGTTCTATGATATGCAAAAATTTTCGTCAGTCTTTTAACTTCTTAACAATATTTTAGATAATTTAAAAAATTTGGTATTAATGGGGTTAATTGATAACTATTAATGTTTATTGTTGAAAATAGCAAAAATAAATATACAAGTATGTCGGTAATTTGTCAATATGTCGGTAATAAAGTTTGTATATTTATCTACCAGCTATACGATACCGCTCGTTTAAACGAGACCCTCAAATGTTAAAATAAAATAATATCTAAAATATTAATTCTTCTCTGTTCTCATATCAATTACAAGATTGCATTTGCATATTAAGAGTTCTTGCATAAAGCTTCCTTCCTAGTTACAGTTTCATATTTATAAAATAAATTTGTTCAAAGTTTCAATGGTGTTAGTTGTGTTATATTTATATTAAATAGTTTTTCAATATCATATTTTAAAAACTATACTCCCATTTCCATCATTTATCAAAGTGTGTATGTATATTTTTAAGCATTTGTTCCTGTCCTGAACATCAAGCACTCACAAGTAAACCTACCCAAGTGTCACTCTCCGATTTTCATGAAATTTGGATATGTTGTAGTACATGGAAAATTAGGGGACACGTATTTTTTTTTAGCTGCGGTAAAACATACTTAGGGTATGAAACAACCCCCTAAAGTGTGAGAGTAAAATGGAAAAATTGCGATATTTTCGAGATCAGTGAAGCAATTTTGATGATTTTTGGTATGAAAGTATCTTTCGATAGAAGACAAAAATTGACCTAGGTATGTTGGAAGGGGAGTGAAAATTAGGGGGTGAAATACCCCAAAGCGACCAATTTCTTGCTATAAAAAAATAGGTTTTGATCTGATCGAAATAAAATCTATTAAAACTTCAAGAGGAAAGTTAATTAGGGAACACGTATTTTTTTTTTTTTTTACATAAATATTTGGGACGTAAGTAACTCCTAAATTACCGCTCTCGTTCGGCACTACGCATGAAACACCTTGCAAAACTGTATCTCTTAACTGTTCGATCGTTTTAATATATCGGTTTTTTAGGTTACTGAATGGAAATCTGAAATCAAAATTCAATATAAAGGATCCTTTATGGCGGACGAAAACTCGAAAACCTACTTAAATAGACTGTATCTGTGACATGCGATTTTCAAAATATAATATAATTTCTGACATTCATTGTTAGGTGTGTAAGGTGAATCAAGCGTGTTAAGAACATATTGTATATTGTTTATAACAAAATGGTTTGAACAATATAGCTTAAAAATGAAATTTTTTAAAATCTGATGACAGCATTCATTGTATGCAAAAAATGTCTATGGAAACATCGATCACATATTTTATTAATTCCTTTGTTCAAATAATTTTGTTATAAACAATATACAATATGTGAACAAGAAGAGATTGGCGACAGGACTCCTTCCCAGTTCCTGAGGCACATGAGGAATTTAACGGGAACTACGGTGTCTGACGATTTTTTGAGAACTCTATGGTCAGGCCGATTGCCAGCGATGACGCGCGCTATTGTGACAGGGCAAGCAGATTTACCGCTTAATAAGCTTGCAGAAATCGCGGATCAAATTCACGAGGGAACCGCGAAGAAGCAGGTCGCGAGTGTGCAAGAAGATTCTGTTCAGGAAAGACTTTTAAAACGTCTGGAAAATTTAGAGTTGCAAATCGCGGAATTGTCAAGGTCACGACCGCGGGATCGTTCGACAAGTGGGCATCGTAACCGATCGCGATCCGACAGTACTAAGCGTCGAAAGTCGTCATCTAAAAGAATTTGCTGGTTTCATAAGAAATTCGGGAACCATTCGACGAGGTGCCGCCCGCCGTGCAGTTTCGTGTCGGGAAACGCGGGAATACGCCACTGAGTGCGGCAATCAGTGACGGTCCAAAGACTAGCCGCTTATTCGTGAATGATCGTGGGGAAAATTTAGAGTACCTGGTCGATACGGGCTCGGATCTGTGCGTGTACCCTCGCACGCGTGTTAAGGACCGAGTCGTGAAGACGACTTACGAACTGTTCGCGGCTAACGGGTCCATCATCAGCACATATGGGACGAGGACCTTCAATCTGGACCTAGGATTGCGTCGAACTTTTCCCTGGAAGTTCGTCATCGCCAACGTCGCCAAACCTATCATCGGTGCCGATTTCCTGACGCACTACGGGATTCTGGTGGATTTGCAAGGCCGACGACTTTTGGACAAGACGACATCGCTAACTTCTGCGGGTAGGATAATTCGCGATAAAGTACAATCGGTAAAAACAGTTGTTGGTAACTCGCCTTACGACCGGTTATTAGCCGAGTTTCCTAGGGTAGTACGACCTACGGAGGTTTCGCGAAATGTTAAGCATAACGTCGTACATTACATTCATACTACCCCCGGGCCGCCGACATACTGTAAACCGCGCTGATTATCGCCGGAATTGTTTAAAATCGCACGAACAGAGTTTGAAAATCTCATGCGCCAGGGTCACATACGACCTTCGAAAAGCCAATGGGCCTCCGCCCTACACATGGTAACGAAGAAGGACAACGGATGGCGGCCTTGCGGAGATTACCGCGCGTTAAATGCAAGAATAATTCCTGATCGGTACCCTATCCCGCATATTGAGGATTTTTCGCGTACGTTGTTCGGAAAAAAAAGTATTTTCTAGAATAGATTCAGTTCGAGCGTATCACCAAATCCCTGCGCATTCCGATGATGTAGAAAAAACAGCAATAACAACGCCATTTGGTATATTTGAATATGTATCTATGCCATTCGGTTTAAGAAACGCCGCGCAAACGTTTCAACGTTTCATTGATACGGTTCTAAGAGGACTAGACTTTTGTTACGCGTACATCGATGATGTATTAATTGCGTCGGATAGCGAAGCGGAACATGAGGAACATGTTAGGAAACTCCTTGCACGTTTAGATAAATTCGGTATAACTATCAATCCCACTAAATGTGTATTCGCTGTGAATGAGGTCGAATTTCTCGGGTACACGGTAAATAGCCAAGGTACAAAGCCATTATCGCGGAAAGTTCAGTCTATCTTAGATTTTCCAAAGCCGACTACCGTGAAACAATTACGTGGTTTTCTAGGAATGATTAATTTTTATAGAAGATTTATTCCTAACGCCGCTCAGATTTAGGCTCCTCTCAATAAATTGCTTCAAGGTCGAAAATTGAAGAGTAATTCTCCTCTTCATTGGACCCCCGAAGCAGACATCGCGCTAGATAAATTAAAGAACGCCTTAGCAGACGCCGCCCTTTTAGCGCATCCCTCCACACTCTCGCAACTTGCGATTATGGTGGATGCGTCGGACTTCGCGTTAGGTGCAACGTTACAACAGCGAGAAGGAAATTCGTGACAACCCCTTGCTTTTCATTCGAAATCCTTATCGCCTGCACAACGTAAGTATAGTGCGTATGATCGGGAGTTATTAGCTATATATTCAGCGATTAAGCAATTTCGCCACGCGTTGGAAGGTCGGATGTTTACAGTATACACCGATCATAAGCCAATTGTCTTTGCATTTAAGCAAAAACCTGAAAAATGTACCCCGAGACAATTTCGGTATTTAGATTTCATTGGCCAATTCACGACAGATATTCGGCACATTAGTGAGAAAGAAAACGAAGTGGCTGATGCTCTATCTCGTGTAGAATCCGTTTCCGTAGCCATTAATTATGACGATTTAGCGGAATCGCAAAATACTGATAAAGAATTAAAGAAATTAATAGGATCCGAGACTTCTTTGCAACTAAAACGGGTTAAATTAATAGCAAGTGACGCCCACGTTTATTGCGACATTTCGACAGGCAATATTCGTCCTTTCGTAACAAAACCCTTCCGACGGCAAGCGTTCGAATCCGTACATAGGCTCGCGCATCCAGGCGTTAAAGCTACGGTTAAGTTAATTAAAAAGCGTTTTGTGTGGCCGTCGATGGAGAAGGACTGTCGCGAATGGGTTAGGAGCTGTTTGGAGTGTCAACGTGCAAAGATTTCTAGGCATTGTGTAAGTCCGGTTGGTAATTTTGCATCACCGTCCGCTAGATTTGAACATATTCATATTGATCTAGTGGGTCCGTTACCATCATCGCGAGGATTTAAATATTGTTTAACTTGCGTGGATAGGTTTACGCGTTGGCTGGAAGTTTTCCCACTCGAAAACATTGAAGCCGAAACAGTCGCGCGCACTTTGTTAAACGGTTGGATCGCGCGTTTCAGTACACCATTACGAATAACAACAGACCAGGGTAGACAATTCGAATCCCGGTTATTTAGCCAATTATATAATTTCTTAGGATCGACGCATCTAAGAACGACTGCGTATCACCCTGCGGCGAATGGGATGGTCGAACGTTTTCATAGACAACTAAAGGCAGCTATTAAATGTCATGGTGACGAACGATGGACCGACGTTTTACCTATTGTATTGTTAGGGATTCGTTCTGCTTTTCGACCCGATTTAAAAGCATTCGCCGCGGAATTAGTTTATGGTGAAACTTTGCGTTTGCCAGCGGAATTTTTCAAGAATTCTGAAAGAACTAATACAGATCCGATAGAATTAGTCGATCAACTGCGTACTGAGTTTCGTAAATTACGACCGGTATCAGGTTTGCGACACGGGGAAAAGAAAGTATGTATTCTTGTTTAAAGATTTAGATACTGCGTCTCACGTTTTTGTTCGCGTCGACGCAACGAAAGGTTCTTTACAACAACCTTACGAAGGACCATTTCCAGTAATTTCCCGTTCTGAAAAAACTTTTATAATTCGGATTAAAGATAAAGATACCACAGTTTCCATAGACAGGCTAAAACCGGCATATACTCGTATATTCGAACCCGACGATACAACGAGCGATATTAATGAACAAACGCCAGTATATTTCATGCGTCAACCTACGACGTGTGATCAGCCAATTAGTACTGACAAACCGTATCAAACGCGTTCGGGTAGACGTGTAAGATTCCCGGATCGTTTAGAGGTTGGTCGCTAGCGGTACAAGTAGTTTTAATTGTACATAGTAGGTTAAGAAATGTAAATAAACTTTAGGCTTAAACTAGTTGTAATTAGTTGTAAGAGCGCCGCTAGTTAGTCCATGTAATTGTTATGTATTTTTTGTATAACATAGCGTTGGCACTGGTAAGGGGGTGATGTAGCGGCTGGCTTCGTAATTTTCAAGCGATCATTGTAAGTGCAAAAGGCCAGCACGGTTTACGACGTATACGGTCAAAACGGCTATTTTTGAGGATACCGTTAGATTTTCTCGAGGCATGTTTTGTAGTTTTTCGTCAACGGTCTCAATAGCTACGTACGGCATCATAAACCGGGGATTTCCGAAGGGACCACGGTTCCGGGCCTGGCGGTCCCTGACAGTGCAGGGGAGCGGTAAGTGGTCACCGGGAAATCCCGCTGCATTGCCAAATTTGTCGTTTTGGAAGACACCTCCACCAAGGGATGTGAGATGTGTCGAGAAAACGCATCAAGGGTGCAGAGAGCAGTTCTTAACAAACCTTCGCGCTTAGCACCTCATCCTTTAAAAATAAAGATTCGCTCCGTCTTGATCAGTAAAGACTTAGACATTTTTTATTCACCCACCAACTCCTAAAAGGTCTTTGCCAAAAATAATTTTTAGAAAAAAAAATACGCCGACTTCGAAATGCACTAAAAAGTATAAAATAATTTCTATTTCCTAATGAAGTAATTTCTATTTCATTCAATCATACAATTACGTAACAGATATGAATGAAACCTATTTACTCGTTAGGTATTATATTAAATACATTTCAACCTTTTCGGAGGCGGCGAAAAATTAAAAGATTATTTTGAATATGTTATTTAATTTTGCGCCGCCTCCGAAAAGGTTGAAATGTATTTAATATAATACCTAACGAGTAAATAGGTTTTATTCATATCTGTTACGTAATTGTATGATTGAATGAAATAGAAATTACTTCATTAGGAAATAGAAATTATTTTATACTTTTTAGTGCATTTCGAAGTCGGCGTATTTTTTTTTCTAAAAATTATTTTATTTCACACTTTTTATCGGCCGGCAAGACGTGTTTGTAGAAACAGTAGAAAATCGGCGACTGCATGTTGACTCATACACCACCAGAGACACGGAGGCATACGTAGAATTCAATATATTCGTAACAATAGTTTTTCGCTAATAACTCGAAAACTAAAGCTTCCCCTTAATTGTGGATAAGGAAAAAGTTGTTCAGAATCGTGCCCCTGATAACATATTAAAAGGACATTAAAATCGTCCAAAGTTGATTTCAAAACTTTTCAACAATTTTTCGCTAATATCTCGAAAACTAAAGCTTTCCGCGAAATTTTTATATGAACAAAATTGTTCAGAATCATGTCCGTGATAAGATATTAAAAGCGCACTAAAATCGAGAAAAGTTTATTTCAAAAGTTGCCGGTTTTTTTGCAATAACAACACTTTGCAACTGAAAAATGAAAAATTTTTTGATAATGGTACCAATGGGGAGTCAGAACCTACCAGATGCAAAAGGTTTCGTTCCGATCGGTGCATCCAGCTAGGCGTAATAGGCGGGCACACATAGAAAATAAAAATAATAATAAAAAAAAAAAAATAAAAATAAAAAAAAAATATACTGATCGAATTGAGTAACCTCCTCCTTTTTCGAAGTCGGTTAAAAAAGCAATTGCACAACTGGTTGACTCGTTCTCTTAGTAACGTCAACTTAGATTCCCCCAGAAGTATATTTAGCGGCGTGGATTTCCGATAACCTAACGTCAGTCTGATCGCAGTATTCTGAATTTTCTCCAGCTTATCAGATACAGATTTCCGGGTGGGGAAGTAAATGAAACAGGCGTAATCGAAAATGAACCGAATCAAACTTTTATAGAGAATAGTAAGGGTTTCGGGATCAGCACCAAGTACCGCGAAGATATTTAATTATATTTAAAGCCTTGTTGCATTTTTCAAGAACTGCGTTTACATGCATTTTAAACAATTCCTAGAAAGCGAGCTGATTCCCTAGAGGCTATGACACAGTTGTTAATTCTTATTTTAGTTGTGCCCGGTAGAAAATTTCGGTTATTGAAACGAATTAATTTGGTCTTATGCGGAGTAAGCACCAATCCTAACTTATACAGGTTCTTACTAATGATATTTATTGCATTTATTATTGTGTTCTGAGCTCTTTTGATACATTTGCATTTAACATACACTGCCAGATCGTCGGCAAACTGCGATACATAAACGTTGTTGGGAATACTTTCTGTTATGTTGGAGACATAGAATAAGAAAAATGAGGGACTGAGCACCCCTCCTTGTGGAACATCCTGTTCAAGGAATATATGCTTCACTTATTTGAACTCTAAAAAATTAAATAAAAAATAAAAAATTATACAATTCAATATGGGTGACTTGCTTTCAGTTTTTCGTGTATTTTATGAATACAACATTGACAAATGTATTAATGGTCGTAACGAGGCATATTTTTTCTTCCTTTTTTTTTCTTGCCTCGTTACGAATAACCATCAAGCCCGCCGGCCTCACTCTTCCGCCCAAGCGGATCCCTCGCCACTGGGGCGTGTGTGCGAGAGCGGCTTTCTTCTGTTTTCATTCGTTTTTCATAAATAGTTTCGTTTTCTTTTTCTTCACCCTTTTCACCAGCGGCGTCGACGGAAGAGGAGTTCGCCGTCCCCGGTCGCGGGAGACCTCCACCTGAGCGGCGGAGGAGCAGGATGGACCCACCGAGGGGTGGAACCGTCGGCTGTCCGGTCGCCGCGCCACCCGTCAACCTCCGCGCGGGCGATCGGCAGCCCATCGCCAAGGAACGCCAGGCCTGGGGAAAAGCTACCCCCAGCCGCCACCACAAAGGGGCCCCAGGATCTAGCCATCAGCTCTGTGAGCCGTGAGCTCTGTACCGCGTGGGGCTCATTTTCGTTCCGTTTGCGTGGCGTGTTTCGGCACTCATTAAAGTTTTTCATTGGATACATACTCGCGGGTCATCTAGTTATTTCCTGACCCCCTCTGATTTCCGCTCCTGATCGAACAGCCAGAAGAGCGATTCTCCCGGACGCATGCATTTGCACTGGCGCCCTGTTTTAGAAATCGTCCGTGGGTGTGAGCGTCGGTCCGTGGAGGGCCATTTTCCCTGGTCGCCCTTCACCTCAGGGAACCTTTTTCCAGTTCCCCCACCGCATCGCGCCGTCACATGGTTTGTTATTGTTGAAAGGGTTACGTGAAATAAATACATGTTGGCTTATATGTTTAACAAAAACTAATCGACTAATCGGCGTTTGATAAAAAAAAAGCTTTATAGTATAAATAGTTTGTACAATAATCATTCTATATACGCAAAAATGTTCTTTACAATATAAGCAAAAATGTTATCCCCACCACTGGGGGATGAAGATGCAGTCGTTACATTTACGTATATTACCAGATATATCTATAATGGTTCGTATTCTTTCTCAGGATTTATTAATTTCCAATACGCTGTACCACAATAAACTGGTTATTGGCAGCAACGTTTACTGACAAGTAAACCTACCCAAGTGTCACTCTCCGATTTCCATGAAATTTGGATATGTTGTAGTACATGGAAAATTAGGGGACACGTATTTTTTTTTAGCTGCGGTAAAACATACTTAGGGTATGAAACAACCCCCTAAAGTGTGAGAGTAAAATGGAAAAATTGCGATATTTTCGAGATCAGTGAAGCAATTTTGATGATTTTTGGTATGAAAGTATCTTTCGATAGAAGACAAAAATTGGCCTAGGTATGTTGGAAGGGGAATGAAAATTAGGGGGTGAAATACCCCAAAGCGACCAATTTCTTGCTATGTATAAAAAAATCGGTTTTGATCTGATCGAAATAAAATCTATTAAAACTTCAAGAGGAAAGTTAATTAGAGAACACGTATTTTTTTTTTTTTTACATAAATATTTGGGACGTAAGTAACTCCTAAATTACCGCTCTCGTTCGGCACTACGCATGAAACACCTTGCAAAACTGTATCTCTTAACTGTTCGATCGTTTTAATATATCGGTTTTTTAGGTTACTGAATGGAAATCTGAAATCAAAATTCAATATAAAGGATCCTTTATGGCGGACGAAAACTCGAAAACCTACTTAAATAGACTGTATCTGTAACATGCGATTTTCAAAATATAATATAATTTCTGACATTCATTGTTAGGTGTGTAAGGTGAATCAAGCGTGTTAAGAACATATTGTATATTGTTTATAACAAAATGGTTTGAACAATATAGCTTAAAAATGAAATTTTTTAAAATCTGATGACAGCATTCATTGTATGCAAAAAATGTCTATGGAAACATCGATCACATATTTTATTAATTCCTTTGTTCAAATAATTTTGTTATAAACAATATACAATATGTTCTTAACACGCTTGATTCACGTTACATACCTAACAATGAATGTCAGAAATTGTATTATATTTAGAAAATCGCATGTCACAGATACAGTCTATTTAAGTAGGTTTTCGAGTTTTCGTCCGCCATAAAGGATCCTTTATATTGAATTTTGATTTCAGATTTCCATTCAGTAACCTAAAAAACCGATATATTAAAACGATCGAACAGTTAAGAGATACAGTTTTGCAAGGTGTTTCATGCGTAGTGCCGAACGAGAGCGGTAATTTAGGAGTTACTTACGTCCCAAATATTTATGTAAAAAAAAAAAAAAAATACGTGTTCCCTAATTAACTTTCCTCTTGAAGTTTTAATAGATTTTATTTCGATCAGATCAAAACCTATTTTTTTACAGCAAGAAATTGGTCGCTTTGGGGTATTTCACCCTCTAATTTTCACTCCCCTTCCAACATACCTAGGCCAATTTTTATCTTCTATCGAAAGATACTTTCATACCAAAAATCATCAAAATTGCTTCACTGATCTCGAAAATATCGCAATTTTTCCATTTTATCCTCACACTTTGGGGGGTTGTTTCATACCCTAAATATGTTTTACCGCAGCTAAAAAAAAATACGTGTCCCCTAATTTTCCATGTACTATAACATATCCAAATTTCATGAAAATCGGAGAGTGACACTTGGGTAGGTTTACTTGTGAGGTATTTTTAATTTTGCGCCGCCTCCGAAAAGGTTGAAATGTATTTAATATACTACCTAACGAGTAAATAGGTTTCATTCATATCTATTACGTAATTGTATGATTGAATGAAATAGAAATTACTTCATTAGGAAATAGAAATTATTTTATACTTTTTAGTGCATTTCGAAGTCGGCGTATTTTTTTTCTTAAAATTATTTTTGACGACAAAAATGTTACAAATATGATGGAAAAATTTTCAAAAAAAAAAAATAAAAAATAAAAAAGTTTTATTCTTGCATTAGGAGTGTCCTACCGATAGGTCACTGTTTGTTTATGTTCAGTCTCCTTCGCTCGAAATGTAGTAGCTTTACGATATACGCAAACGGCGACCGTGTTATTTTTTTGTTCTGTCCTTTTCTACGTTCGGCAAAATATCAATCAATGTAGGACCTGTACGATGTACGCAAAACCTCAGACCCGAAAGATGTGCGTATATAGAATATTTACTGTACTTAAGTAAAGAAATAGAGATATTTCTACAAATTTTTCTTGAGCCCAGTTTTTTTTTTAAATTTAAACCAGTTCAGTGTTAATTTGTTAGTCCAGATCTTTCCCGTGCAGCGACAAAATAATAAACAGACGTTTTTAAATAATTCAATTCACTGTGTAATAAATTATTTCTTATATCCATATCCAATAATGCACGTGTGGACTAGAAACTATGTAGATAATTATTTCGAAAACGATGGAAAAAATATGTATAGGTAGAAAAATCTTGGTGATATTTACAAGATGAGCGCATAATTAGAAATGCCCATAAAATACAGCGAGCAGGTACATACATCCATACCTAGAGTATTCGCAGGAGCTTTTAAACGTTAATTGGATAATGTGGTATAAAAGCAGTGTGAAAGGTATCTACTATTTCTGCAATATTATTGAATATGGGGTTCCCATGAAGTGCAAGTATTATTAATGCTTTACTTTAACAGTAATTCTTTCAAAAGTTTGAAATGAATCATATTCCGCAGTAAAGACACGGAGGACCCTTGAGAATGAATTGTGTGTCCATTTTCAGACTAAATAGACAATTTTATATCTAAGATACTTATAATCGTATTATACAACAGAATACAACAGAATTTTTTGCGAGACCTGATATTTTTGGATTGCTCAAATATCAGCAACTTATTCCCTTGAAACAGAGAATCAGCAATTCTAAATAAATTTTTACCCTTGATAATACTTAAATCTGTAGGAAGAAATAGTAATAATATGCATTTGTCGCTATAAAATATGTATGTTGCACACAGTTATTACACAATTTACTAGAGATACTGTAACTTCATTTATCCTCAATTTATTATTCTCAATTCTCATTTTAATAAATTTAAATTATTTTATTGTTATTATTTAATTTAAATTTATACTGTGGATATGAGTGTCAGATGTAGTTCAATGGACAGTATTGGTTAAATTATTGTACATGCGGACGCGATGATAAAACTAACCTGTTGCTGTTGCTGGTAATAATGATGCGTGGGCGTATGAGGACTCATGTATTTACCGCTGACCAACTCTAAAAGATTTTGTCTGGAAGGCAAGGCGGCACTCCTTGAAATATTGTCTGCGCTTTTCGTGTCCTCTTCTTTTTCTCTTCTAATCCCGGTTTTACCATCCAGCACTCTTCCCTGTTTGTCCTCCCGATGTTTCTCAACTCCACAACTTAGAACTGAAACAAATCCATCGGTTTTGCATATAAATATTACTAGTTACTCTCGTTACCATTAGTAAGTCATGATGAATTTATTTTCGATGATTATTTTTAATAATTGGTACAATAAGATTGTGCTTAACATTGTTTCAGTATTACATACTTGTTAAGCTTCATGTGAAAAAATGTTATTCGACATTTTCGACTTATTTTTTTATGTAAAATGTAGAATCACCTCCTTTTCAGTTGTACCACCAGTTATGGAACAATCTGCATATATAAAGCTATCGTATAATTTATATAGTCTCAAAGATGCTTTATGATAAATCAATAATAGTTGTTACATTGTTTTTGACAGATAATTGTTTCGCAGTGTGTTACAACAATAGCACCTAAACCGTAAATCAGTGATCACCTCTGTGAAAACAAATAAAAAATTCCTTTTCGTGGCATGAACAATTGAAAGTTGAAATATCAGTTTCCGACAAGCCCGTTTCAAATGACTGCCAATTGAATATGTAGCTCACGTCATATCATTTTAAGTCAATATCAAGTCGGCAAGGGGCGTAAACAGATAAGACTCTTTAGGGAGCACAAAGCAGTCTGATCTCATAAATCCATCAGTCCTTTTTTAAACTTTAGAGATGCAGAATAATCCATGCAGATTCTCTTAGGTGAGTCGTCGAACAGAGACGCGTGTAAAAAGATAGAACCAATGATCGCTTTGTACTGCAAGAGGATAAAATGCTTTTGAAATCTATAAAAATTTGACTTTTAGATTTTTAACCATTTCAATAGCTGCATCTTTCATAAGTATCTTCAATCAAACCGAATTGTAACATCCAAAAAATTGACGAAATGCTAATTAATAATATGATAACACACATTAAGTGCAACACATTACACATTACATTTCATATGAGATTTTATGTTGCTTGTTTCTCAGGATTATGTACATAAAATTTAGAAAACTTTTTCACTTGTTTGAATAAAAATTTAATGGTAGATGCATGAGATCATTCTTTAGAAAATGGCAAAATCAACTTATCGAAATACATGATGTAAAAAATATAAAGAGTATTTTCTGTGAATAAACTAAAACTAAAAGCCAATATAGTGAGAATCTTTCAGATCTCAACTTTCGTTTATATCCCACAGATCATTCTCATTTATATCGGAACTTTACTGCTTATTCGCAAGAGAATGTATAGTTTTCGCGCTGTCATTTTTGCAACAGTTAAGTAATAATTATTTTTATACAAAACATATTTCATTATAATGTATTACTTTTTAATAATAACACTTGTATAGTAATAATACATTAAAAGTAAAGATCAAACACTTAAATATGGGTCGCACACTACATTGTACAAGAAAATACAATTATTTATTTACAGTACTGAATACATAAAAATCCACTATGAATCTGGTATGACGTCGATTAAATTGAAATTTAGGTTTTAATCCGATAACTACCTGATACCCGAAACATATGTAACGTCCCTGGAACCTAAGTTCAGATAGTTACAAGCGCTAGGAAGGTAAAGAGCGGCTTTTACTCACTGAACGATTCGTTTTCGCAAATTAAGATTGTGGGATTCGTGTGGTGTGCGGTTAAGGAGTGAAATCCACAGGTCAATATCTTTCAACAATTAGATTTATTCAATAAACGATAAGAAATGAAACTAACAAACAACAACAACAACAACAACATAAAGGAATATATAGATTATAAATGATTAATCAGAATAAAGAATTAAATAGCTTTTGAAATAATAATAATAATAGAAATAATAGAATTTGACAATTTAAACAAAATGTAATAGATAATCGTGAATTTAGTGAAATGAAACTCGCTGGTTAATACTTTATATTGGATCGTATCTAAATCTGATCTCTGATAAAGCTAACTTTGCTTTTATAAAGGTAACTAAATTTGGTATTCTTTATACATTTATATTTGATTCTCGCATTTGAGGCTATCGCAATGACGAAATTTAATTTGACTTGTTGTGATTTATGTAAATGCTTTTTTAACGAAACTAATTAATATTAGCGCTTTATAGTCTACCGCAGCGAGGAATCCGACCTAAGTGAAATTCTCTAAGTGTACCTAAATACGCTTTCGCAAAAATTAAACAGATTAATGATTTTATCTATTGTCTAACGCGGTGTAGTCGACTACGGAAAAGTACGCTAGAGTGAGAACAGTATTCTTTTACTAATTTCAACTTCCAAAATTTATTTAAAGTTAATGAGTTTCATCGGAACAATTATTTTTGTATAATTTGACTCGACAACTAATTGTCCATGACTTTTTGTCAGAGCGCACACTGACACCCAAAACCAGATCGCTTAATTAGGGAGCCTGTTGTTCACCAGCTGCTAAAACAACCCAACGATCCAGAGTCAGATGAACAATATACGTCCAACAGGGTAGCAAATCAATTGATGAACCGTCACCCAAAAGACACGGGCTTCAGTGACCAAGCCGCTCGATGAGGGGGAGTAACTCAGAGCGAACTCCGAGAAACTGAAGACGGGTTAGCAATTCGACCAAAAATCAAATACGAGTAGCTGAGAGCTTTCGTTCGATGTCTTAGCCTTTCTTGGCGCTAAGTATAGCACTCTTCTAACGGAGTTTCAATTACAAAATTGCTTGAATAGGGAGCCTGTTATTCACCAGCTGCTAAAACAACCCAGCGACCAAGTAATCGAATGGCGTATACCCGCTTTACCAGTCAAGTATTAAGAATCTTTTTGGCTCTTTGACACCAAAAATTGTTCCGGTTATACTTATCAAGGAGACTTCTAACGCGTTCGACTTCGAAAATTGTTCTGCTGCCTAGCCGGGTTTCGCTCGCCCTTTTATACTTGCAGGTTTGCCGAATTCCTGGAATTTCTGTGACGTCAGAATATATAAATTTTCATATAAATTCGTTATTATACATGAATTATAAAATCGAACGGTTTAATTATATTTTAAATGTCGCTCTTTAATTAATGGCTATCGTTTCGATATTAAAATAATAGTATAATGGTATTTTAGCGAAAAATACATTTTTTGTCCTTTGCTAATGAACTGCGTACAAATTCTACGTGAGCCGAATCTATTCCGATTTACAGATTTTTAGCTGAAGGAAATAATTTTGGTTCCGGCTATGAATAGTTTAGTACTGATTGATTTTACATATATTAATTGATTTAGTTAATTAATTAATTTAATGTCTGATAATGCCGTAAACAGAAATAGTATCTCTATCCTTTTCTAGGATTAGCGCTGATCTCAAGGATTTCGGGGCGAGCATCGCGGCACGTAGGCACATCATAGCGTAACGGAAATTTCTCATACAAAACTATTTATTAGAATTAGAATAAAATAATACATAATCTTGGTTTAATTGTTCTAACTTAATATTCAATTATTGGTGTGAAAAATATTACCTACTCTAAATCAAATCTATAAGATAATTACTATAAATGAATATATGTATATATTGGTTACCGACTGTCGAATTTGATAGATATGGTAATAGATACCTGATGTATTGTCGATAATTGGCAACTACTGTCGATAAATGTATTATTCCAGTTGGTGGGTAATGTACAAAAAGAAAAGGTTCCGCGGGACGTTACACATAGAATACGTAACATACACTTGTATCTACACGCATCTTTTATTAAAAAATATATTACTTTTCAATAAGTTTTTAAATTAATTAAAATCGCATTTATCACATAAAAAGAAATCTCTTGAGTATTATAATTTTGCTATTATCGTGTTATATTACCTTAGCAAAATCTTAAAATTAAAAATGCATTTACAAAATAACCTCTCGATTTCATGAAAGATTCGGTTAATTTTGTTTTTGATACAAAATTAGTGAACACTTTACATTAAAATCGTTGTACTTTTTTATATCGGTTTCACCTAAACGTTTACAATAAATAAAGTATTTAATTTAACACTAGATTGACAATAGTTCAATAATAAATATACATTAACAATTAATAGAACGAAAAGAATAATATCAAGATACAGAATTTGTGTTTAAGCAAAATAATTTTTCAACTACTTTGCTTTCAAGTTTTATGTAGGTATGCCCTATAGCATACGACGTGTAACTACGAATAAGGTCAAATATAACTATTTTTATTGTTATCTTATTTTATGATTTTAATGTTATTTATCGTTAAAAAGGAGTAATAACTGAAATGAATTATGAATCGAATATAGGGTGGGTGATGTTAGACGTTAGTAAACAACTTATAACTGACAGAAATTGATAGCAGGCATTGAATTTCCAAGTTTGACGGACGATGTAATAATTAGCTGTGGTGCTCTATGAAACGGTAGGGATGGATTACGATATTGATAACAATGATTAAAGGGGATGGGAGTGATTGCCAGTCCTTTGTTGTTTTTGTAAGCAGGGACAGATTATTATATGTATACACACTTTAGTCCTTAGTAATATAACTCAAGGTTACCGAAATGTCAATGCTTAACGAAATATATGATATTATATGTCAGTTAGGTACTTTACTACAAGTATTTTAGCTCTTAATAAGATATGTAATAACTGCCAATGCTGTATTTACTATATTACTTTCCCTCGACTTTTAATATTTGCTTCACGGGCCATAACACCTATTTTATGTACATCCATAAAATCTTTATATGTATACATTTTAGTTAGTTGTACATCAGTATTAGATTGTTTGATTGCCACAATATAATATATTTACACAATATTTATTAAGAGAGGTAGTTTGGTAGCCATGATCCTGTGATTTAGCTGTCTAGTTTGCTGGATTTCAATTCATTGGACTTCTTTCTTTGAGACTGTGTAAAAGGTAAAGTGAATTCACGTACATCCCTAGAATTAGATGCATTGTACAATTGTTAATGCAGAAAGTATTTAGAGCGCAATGATGGAACATTCAAACAAATTATAATAAAACACCATTCTGGTATAAGATATAACATACCTCATTAAGTATTGATATTTTTACGATGTTGAAATTAGTATTTTTATACACAGAATAATAAAAAGAATCGAATGATTTAATAGAAAAATTAGATTGCATTAATGAAGGAAGTGCAATTGCACTTGATATGTGCATCGGTGCATCCATGTAAAAAATAAAGTCATATGAAGTTATTGAATAATTTTTTTCTCTCATGTTCTTTATTTTAATTTGGAAAAAAATAATAACCTGTCTCAGTTTCCAGAATCATCAGTGTAATTGTTTAGTCTTAGTTGTGGATACCACAGTATGATCTTATATCTTTAGTTAGATTAACATCACTAAGATATACAAACTAATGATAATATCGTGCAACTTCCGTTGAGAAGATAACATGTCTTATAAGAAGTATAACAATTGAATCGTCTTTCGGGAAAATGATGTTAAAGCTCTATTATTGATTTTATTGATAATATAAAATGAAGCCACAAAGCAACTGAATAGGCGATAATTCTATGTATAAAAGCATGTGTAAAATACGGCATGAGTTTTCTCTGTTCGTAGCTTTATTTTTGAGAAAATCGATTTTAAAAGCTCGTCAGATCCGCCATATGCCATTCACGAGTCGAGTCGCGTCGTTCCGTTACGAATTACTTCTGACACGTTAGACATGTCGTATTCATTCGTGAGCGTATCTGACGAATTTTCAAAATTGATTTCTTCAAAAATGAAACATAAAATAAGAAAACTTCATATCAAATTTTGTATTGGTTTCGAATTACTTCTGCATTACGTCACGATTACCATTCTCATCTTGTATTATTAATGAAATCATTAATAAAATTTTAACACCCTTTTTGAAGAGAACTTTTGAATTTTGATTTATGATTTCTTTCAAATGTTTTATTCGTCTGACAATTTGTAATGTCAATCAGAAAAAAATGGGATAATGACAGTAATTATTTTTTACATATTATATATTGTTGGATACTGGGTTGGACTTTATTCGATGGGGTTTTTTTTTGAATCCGGAATAGAGTATGGGAATTAACTGTTAACACTTATTACACGGGAAACAGTCGCAGTCACTTTATTTACGATTGCAAAATTTAATATGGAACAAAGAGTACAAAAAGGTCATACACCGACCGGTAGACGGAAGTTCGATGGAACGCACGGAGATCTTGCCCTTGATCGGGTCGCTGCGCGCGAACGCGTCGGAAATCTTGGGTGGAACTCTGCGTTAGCTCCGAACGCGACGGAAATCTTAACGCGACGATATTAACGTTTCGCAGCGATCAAGGTCCGACCGCGGAAGCGCGAGATTCCGGTCGAAATAAAGGCTGAGAGTCTCGCCACGTCTTGTGGCGACGGCAACGGTGATTTACATGAATTAACGGCACAAAACGGAAAATATCGCGGGCACGACGTTCCGTTAATTTTATTTATATTCGGTGTTTCTGAATCACGGTAGTACCTCGGCGGATTATCAAAATTTCGCGGACTTCGAATTGGAAAATAACTCGGGTGCGTGTGACTTCTCCAAGAGCCGGAACAAGAAGAAGGACGGAACGATATATCGGCATCGATCAGCGAAAACGGGGATGCGCGACAGATCCTAATCGATATAAGGCGCAGGTACGCAGGAAAACAAGGACCGCGAATAGTAACTACAATTACGCGTGAAGAGGATCGGTAATGCGCGATATGCGGACGTTACGGAACATATATTATATATTATTATTTATAAATGAAATGTTTAAAACTGCCACGTGCGGTTCGCGGAACGGCTGTCTTGCGATCACCGCGACCCTGCCCCGCCCGCGAATACTTTATCGGCCCTTTCCGAACCTGCACGCGAGTTTGACCTTCGCGGCGCCTCCGCGGATACGCGGACGAATAGTACTTCGGTGACCGATTCAATTCCTCCTGATACCGTAACATAACCGAATTTTTTGGGCGCCAGACGCTTTTCACCGTCACGATACCAAACGATACTTCGAAACGACAGTCTACAAAACGATACAAGCTAAGTGTTATGGCGGTATCGCGAAACACGAAGGACTCGAATCGGCGGCGGCGAAAAGGCACGGCTGCTTAGATATCAGAACGGGATGGTAGAGTGGCGGGATTCTTCAGGGGTAAAGAATACGAGACATGGAGGTGGGGAGAATATGACCTGGAAGATTTAGAAAGAGACCTCGATTAAAAAGAATTAGTTTCTAACACCTGTGTTTATTTAAATGTAATTAAGAACTAAGACTAGTACAGCGTGACCACTCGTAAAATGGTAAACCGCGATAAATCGGAACGCGTCGTATTCGGCAGAGGGCCGAGATTTTACACCCGGTAACGTTATATGCCAATTTCTAGATTCTCTCACGATTTCCAGCCTTATTATCTACTAAACGAAACGAAACGCGAATCAACTTAATACTACGCGCAAAATAATTCCGTAATGGCGACCGTCTAGAGACAGAGAGCGAGAACTAGCGCGACAAACTGCGGTTTTCCCGATACCTTAAAACATGCACTTTACGATCTGCTCTCGTAATTATTAGATCACGAACTCAGGAGCCAATTCAAAGCAAAACGCGATAGACTGCGGCTAACGCGGTACAATTCCCCGATTAGGTTCAGTAACCGATAGGAGTTCGGCTTCTAGGAGGATCGAGATGCAATCTTCCTAGTTTTAACGCGACCCACACGACACGCCTGGACATCGGGATCCTCGACCGTCCCTGGCAGGTGCCCCCTGGATCCTCGACCGTCCTGTGCAGGGCCCCCCGGGTTCACCGTTCTACCTTAACCTACTTATACCCTAAACGAACAACTTCCAACACTCAGGTGTTACGTTTTGCAGAACCTAACCGTGAACTGTCCGATCGGTGATCGACAACCCAGGATACGAGAATCCCAGTTTCGTGATCTTTACAACGATAATGATATGAGGGGGATTTACCGAGATGTCCTTATAATAGCCGGCACAGTACTCAGAAGCTCAACTTTGCGACAGATTTTAGCACACGGCAATTGCCAAAAACGGAATAACTAAACGCGAACCCTTGTGCCGGTACTAGAACACCTCGTGATCGTCCCCCACCTTTCGCCGGAGTCTCCTTGTCTATTGTAGGATCTTAGCGGGGTAGCGGCAGGGTAGCGGCACGTTCTTTCGGCGTACGTCATTCCTTCTCTGGTGGTGACGTCGCGTCACGGCGATAGATATAAAAGGCGAGAGATTACATTCGTACGGTATTACGCACGATTCGTTCTCTCTCTAGACGGTTTTTGTCGGTGTCCTATGGCCTATGTATTCGGTCTCCAGAGAAAGTTCCTTGTGGCGGGTATGAAATACCACGTCACAAAACATACAATTGTTATAACTTATTCCTCGCAATATTATCTGCTATACAGAGTGTGTTATAACTAGTGTAACACCCACAAAGGGGTAGTAGAGGACGTTATTCTGAACAAGATTTTCCTTTGCAAAAATGAGGTTTGAAGCTTCGTTTTTGAATTATTAAGCAAAGTACAAACCAATCAGAGCGCGAGTATCGCGCGCATGCAGGCGATTGCATGCTTGACGGTTGAACGTGATCATGAACAAGTGTCTTTGCACCGCGACTGTCTAAATGTTTAATATGAAGCCTTTATATCAAAACTCAGTTAAGTAAAGAACAGAACAATTAAAAATAATGTTCAAGTGTTTACCTATCTTGTTGTTTCATTAGAAAATTAGTAAAAAGTGATAACAAAATGTTACAGTGAAAAGTGGTAATGAAAAATGCTAGTGAAATGAACCGATTATGACATTAGGTATGGTGGGGTATGTTATTTTTATTATATCTGAGTTATTTTTACGAATAGTTACAATCAATCAAATGATCTAGTTACGGGAATCCACTTTCAATGAAGCAGGATTCTTTTATAACAATGAGTGAGTTTTATTTTAATTTTATATTATTTATATCATTTATATTATTATTTATTACCCCATTATAAATTGAATTGTATTTTTAGTTATTATTTTATGTATTATTTATAGTTAATTATTTTTCCTAATCAAATACTTATAATTTGCATATATAAAACTCATTAAAATTCCGATTTGACAAAAAAGCTTGTGAAAATCTAATTAATAATAAATTAAAACATATTTTTATTAATCAAATTAATATATATTTGCTACTAAATAAAGCGCAATAAAATAATAATAATTTTTGAGCGTGTTTAAACTCGTCACTTAGCGGGAAAAACCCATGATCCTCTGGGTATAAAAGGGCATGCAGTGAAGGCTAAAGAAGCAGAACGATCTTTGAAGTAGTACGTGTCAGACCTCTGAGGAGAAATACGAAGTGACAAATTGGAGCAGTTTTAGCTGGTAAAAGCCTACAAGATATTTAGTTTTGACTGGACAGCGGGTATCAGCCATTTGGATACTTGATCGTTGGGTAGTTCTAGTAATCAGCTAACGCAGGCTCCCCAATTAAGCGATCAGGTTTTGGGTGTTGATTTGTGCTCCGACAAAGAGGGCCATGGATCTAATAATTTAGAGTCAAACAAGAAGTAACTGTTCTACGTCCAATACAAATTATAGAGTCTTTGCAATAAACCAAATATTGTTCTGTCAGTTCTGTTGCGATCTAGTTCAATTATAAATTCGCGTTATTCATTGTGAAACCGCGTAACCGAAGTAGCTACCGTCTTGCGATTTGCGAGATTAGCAGGTCTTATAAATTTCATTTTGCTTATCGAATTCAGACGTACATATATTTATATATTTGCTAAAAAAATTGTTAATTATAACTCTTTTTTTCATCGTTACTTGAATAAACCTAATTAATGAAAGGTATTAATCTGTAGATTTCACTCTTTAACCACACGTCATCACGATCCCACATTCTTTTAGAATTAGTTATAGTAAAAACGAGTCGCTTAACAGGTAAAAGCCGCTCTTCGCTTCATAAGCGCTGTAAACATCTTAGATTAGTGTAGGAGACTAGATCGCAACGGCAAAAAATAGCAAGAGTTCTTGCTTCGAGCCGGGGCGGTTAAAGTCTCCGAAAAAGCCTAAACACCTTTTGGGTGAACGACCGTAAACGTAAGCATCGCACGCGGTGTGCGAAACGGTTGTCACCCAAAAGGTAAACAGGAGTTCGAGGTGCATGACCCAAGAGGAGTGCGACAATAGGATTAGATAGAATAAGAGCGAAAGTTCATCCTCTCATCTCGCGAGAGAGAGAGAGAGATAGATAGATAGATAGATGGATAGATAGATAGATAGAGAGAGAGAGAGAGAGAGAGAGAGAGAGATCAGAGTAAGAGTAGAAATAAACTGTTTACTGTTTAATAAGTGATTTCGGTCATTCTCCATCACCCGATCCTACATTAGTGCCAGGGACGTTGCAAAAGTGTAAATACTAATTTTAAAGTTGTTTGCACAACATAATTTTATTTAAATGGTTAATTTATAAAGAGAAAGAATCGTAGGATCTTGAAGTTTGAGGGTTTAAAGATATACATGTAGATACTTGGGGTCACGTGCTGTAGAAATTTAGCAACTAGGAAATTTTGAAATCTTGTAATTTTAATACCAATATTTGGAAATCATTAAATTTAGTAATTTACAACATGACAAATGGTTAAGTTTACACGTGTGGACTTATTCAATGGAAGAATACATATAAAAAATAAGCGTATAATTCAAAATATAATATTATCTACTGTAAAAGTAACAATGAAAATGTTGATTTATTTGTGTTTTGGTTTGGTTCTGCAATTCGGAAATATAAATTTTGTAGTACAATATTTCATCACAAAGGTCTGGGAATAAAACATATCTTTCGATATACTTTTTTAAATACATATATTCCTCAAAAATTTGGTTATATTGTTCAATAAGGCGCTAGAATGCTTTTATCAGTCTCAACACTGAGAGTTATTTTCATTCTCTGAATATGAATGTGTGAAGATAAAGAAGAATACCTGTTAGATATTTTGTCGAGTTCTATAACATCAAAATTGCATTAAAACTGACGCGAACCAATTGAATGGTATCTATTGTTAGTGGATATAATTATTATCTGAACAAAACAAACAAATGTGCCATATGGAACTTACAATACATAAGCTATTTGCTTCTTAAAATCTTTGTTTATCATTCTGCGTTAAAGCAACGACAAAATTGTGCCATATTGATATAAATTGCTCATTCTTCTTAAAGATTCCTTATTCACGCAAAGGATACTTTAAACACTATTGCAAAACGCACATCAAAAGAAAAAAATAAGAACGAACTGCAAAAAAATAAATATAATGCATTTCCTGTTTTTATTCAAATGTCTTGTGACAAATACGTAGCGAGCCGTCGACGACTCACCGTTAACATACTGTCAGCCGCATACCGCGAGGTGGGGACTCTCCCACCGAAACCGGTACTAGCTCGATAGCGATCAATCAAAAGATTGAGGATATTGGTTTGGGACTTCGGCCTCGACAGGACCTCTTCGAAGGTCCTCTCCAAGGCATTAAGGCTCTTCTAGTCTACGGATAGCTCCGGGCTGAGCGGGCTGAAGCTAAGCAATCATGGTGCGACGGATAGCTCTTGCTCCGCGGCCGGCGCGACGTTCCCCCGACTGTAACGCGACGGACCGTTAGTACTCCCTCCGGCCGTTCGTTATAAGCACCACGAACGCCACACCGAATCGCTAGTTTCTAACAAGGAAAGGCACGCAAGTGTCCCCCTCCGATTTTGATGAAACTTCATAGATTTGTTAAGCAGGCAAAAATAACGGACACGTATTTTTCTTTATCGACTGAGACGCGGGTTTAAGGGGTGAAACGAGCCCTTAAAGTTTCGACTCCTTTTGGCTATTTCGAAAACCATACGAGATACATTAAAACTTCTAATAGAAAAGTTGTATGGTTTCTTGCGTATAATAACAGGATGTTAACGAATTTTGCAAAATACAATTTGTTTATAACAAAAAAATTGTTCATAATCTTATTTTACAATTTATTCAAATTTGTATAACGATAAAAAGTGTAGAGAATTTTATTACAAATCCATTGGTATATATAATATATATATTATACATATACAGGGTGTTACCTGTAACGTTACTCTCGATTTTTCTCCCACTTGCAGCCACTTTACGAAAAAAAGTCTGGAACAATATTTGCAGGGTATGAAGTGCACAGTAGATATTAGTAAAGCAAATTTTGAAAACAGTTTGTTCTCTTCGCAAAGTCAAGGTCACCTTGGGTTTTTTAAATAGGAACATATTCATTTGTTAAATATGAAACAGTAAATCGTTTATTTTCCTACTATCCATAGCTTTTAAGAAAATCGACGGTAAACAAAAATGGTAACTCATTGTATTTATGAGTGTAATAATATTGATACGTATATTCTTTTCAAGGCGTTACGGATTACGTAACATAATATCCCGTTGCTAAAAACACTTCGATCGCTTCGTTCCCTTTGCTAAATTATCAAAATTGGTCTGCTCCAACTGTCATGTATGAATAATTAGTTTAGCATATTATCTATTTCAGTTTCTGAAATTTATATCATAAGTTATTCAAACAAGGTTGACCACTTACCAAAAATAACAGGACATGAGCTATTTTTTACCTATTAGCTATTTCAAATATGCGTTTTGATAGTTAACGTACAATTGCTTATGCAAAATATTCATTTAGACTTCAAAACAAGTTTTTAACGATACGAAGGCTATTCTTTTTTTGAACCTTCAGGCACACTTGTAGTTTAAAATCAATAGTTCTTTATCAGCAGTAGCAATAAGACCCAAGAAGTCATTACATTTTGTCGTCCAATTTTAGTTTATTATTAGTCACATCTGGTTCTCGGAAACCTTAACCTTAGCAGTTGAGTCTTTTGTTTGCAGTTTTTTATACATGTCGAGGCATTGTTTGGTTTTATTACTTCCTACGGTCATTTTGGGGAAAACACAGACCCATTATATGCGTTACTTGGATATCCAATTCCACCCGAATTTTGCCTAATCAATAGAAAATTAGAAACGGCTTATCCTTATTTATATTACAAAAATTGTACGCTCCCTTGGAGCTTTTGTGAAACATAACAACTCTTCGAAGAAGTACTTTCAAACCAACTTTCAATCAAGTATGTTACAAAATAAACTCTAGTAGTTCGGAATCAAATTCATTTCTTAGATACAGTCCACTTATATCTACTCGTTGGAATCCGTAATGATTGGACGCGTAGTTTAATTGTCACTCATTATTATTGATGCTACGACGTAAGTACAGAGAGTGATCTTCCCACCTTAATGAAAATGCAAAGCAACAGCAAGTTGATTACAGTTACTAGTAAATGTATTACATAAAATGTGTAAATTTATTCGATAAATTATTGCAGCATATAATTAGCTCCACTGGTATATTAATTGTGATTTAAATATACTTTGAAGAAACAAGTACTTTACGAGTTGCTTCAAATTGTTACGTCTTTATATTACAAGAATAATACTATATGTAATAATATCTATAGTTTCAAACATGTATGTTATGCAAATCATAACTATAAAGTTAAACTACTTTTTCCCAAAAAGTAATATTAGTTTCAGAGCAATATAAGATTTATAGCTGCGTGTAGGATGGTTCGATGAAGAAGAAAATATTTTCGGGTCAAGTTTTATAGCACCTATAACTTTTTTCATCTATAGCAGGGGTGGCCAAGCTCCTTGATAGTCCAAGCCATTTTTCAAAATTTGAAATGTTTCGCGAGCCGCAATTTTCGATAGCGCAGTTTTCGATGAGTCATATCATTCTTAACTTGGACGGAAATGAAATTTGTTACAACGTTGCACTTAGTCTTTCATATTTGTCGTCAGTAATTTCAAAGACATTTTGAAACACATACGGAATGATAATAATTTTTCAAAATATAATAGCACAAAAATGAAAAGGGAACGTGGGTACATTTATCGAGAGCCACAAATAATCCTTCAAAGAGCCGCATGTGGCTCGCGAGCCGCAGGTTGGCCACCCCTGATCTATAGCAATGATACAAAATCGTAGAGGACGAAAAAAGCAAGCGAAATCGACGTTTTACTGCCTCAATTTATTTGTCCGGCACATTTCACAAACAATTTCATGTGATGACAAAAAAGTGTTACGTTTGTATAAATGTGTGGGAGATACATGACTGAAATATATCCACAATTAACATGTGCAGTAGACAGTACATACTGTTATCTATTTTTTTGTCTCAATATTCATAACAAATATTTTGGATTCCAAATATCTGAAGTTACTTACAGTTCCTTACACTTACAATCACTTTTTAGCATTTAGAAATCAAATTATTTGTAATTTATAATTAAGTAAGTTATAATCAAAACGAAAACCACCATCTTTTTCTACGTTATATCTTTCTTTACCGCCAGATTTACGAAATCCGTAAAAATAACGAATGTTAGATTTCTTATATGAAATTACGGAAATAATTGAAATACAAAAATTGAAAAATTGAAATACAAATTGGAATACGAGATAAAGAATCATTGCATGAGATAATTTATGTATTTTCCATTATTTATTTATATTTATTGTTTAGTCTCAATTGGACTTTGTTTTTCAAGCTGATACAAAACTATTATACTTCAATTGACGAACGCTGTCAACTGGCATACCAAGATGTCAATAACACTATTTATGGTATTTTTTTTTACAATAGCGAATAATCCTATTATATTTTCACGCACTGATTATTAATCTGAATACCATGTTCCTTCATTACTTCCGGTTTTCAGAAACAAACTCTATTTTGTAAAATGGTTAACTCTTCAACTGTCAAAATTTTGTATGCTTTGTCTGCAAAATTTACATAAATGTAGATTATCGAAAATGATTCTATAGTTTCTTTCTAATAAAATGGTATTACATTTGAATATAACATTAACGTCTAAACACTGTTTGACGCAAAGCGTGACATCTATAGCGCACCAATTTTCCGTACTTTATAATTTGTCCCATAGTGTAATTATAATATACATATACTTTTGACCACCTTAGATAAAAAAATGCCACTCATTGTGGTTGACAATTATTCATATGTAATGTTAAAAAAGAAGATCATTCATTACCATTTCATATATTGTTCATAATCTTTCGATAAAATATTAAGAGTCTATGTTTACATAACATTTTGCGTATCTACAAAATTGAAACATACTGTACGTGACATCGAAAAACGAAGCAATTCGAAGTCTCTCTGTACTTCCGTTATAACTTTCCAATGAACTTGTTTAAAACACTGTGTTAATTTAAAATCTTTTTCTTATTTTTGAATATAGAACGTAAAGTTTGTAAAGTTTGGAGGTAACAAAACTTACTACTGGAATGCCCCGTATAAACATAATCAAAGTAAATGTTTGCGAAACAATTCAGTTCATACAGTTCATATTTACTGTTTTGTAACGTCCCTGGTACTAGGCTCAGGTATTTTACAGCACTTATGAAGCAAAGAATGGCTTTTGCCTATTAAGCGACTCGTTTTTACTATAATTAATTCTAAAAGAATGTGAGATCGTGGTGACGTGTGGTTAAAGAGTGAAATCTACAGGTTAATACCTTTCATTAATTAGGTTTAGTCAATTAATGATGAGAAAGAGAGTTATAATTAACAATTTCTTTAGTGAATATAAAAATGTATGTATGACTGAATTCTATAAGCAAATTGGAGTATAATAGACTTGTTGTTGTCGCAAATCGTAGAACGGTAGCTAACTACTTCAATTACGCGGTTTTATAATGACATACGCAACGCAAGAATATAATGTAATTTATAATGGATCTAGATCGTAACAAAACTGTCAGAACAATATTTGGTTAATTACAAAACTCTAAAATTTGTATTAAACGTGGAACAGTTACTCCTTGTTTGACTCTAAACTAATTAGATTCATGGCCCTTTTTGTCAGAGCACAAATCGACACCCAAAACCTGATCGCTTAATTGGGGAGCCTGCGTTAGCTGGCTACTAGAACTACCCAACGATGCAAGAATCAATTGACCGACGTGTGACCAACTGGGTTGCAAATAAAAATGACTCGACTTTAATTATTTATTGAAGTTAGCGAAACGTCACCCAAAAGACACGGGCTTCAGAGACCAAGCCGCTCAATAATGGGGAGCCTGCGTTAGCTGGCTACTAAACTACCCAGAGCGAACTCCGAGAATCTGACGGCGAGTTAGTAACTCAGAAAAATAAGAAATATGTATGAGTGACTGGAGAGCTCTTGTTTGATGTCTTAGTCCTTTCTGGGGTTGAGCATAGCACTCTCCTTACGGAGTTTCAGAGACAAGATCGTTTGAACGAGGAGCTTGCGTTAGCTAGCTGCTAGAATTACCCAACGATCAAGTATCCACATGGCTGATACCCGCTGTCCAGTCAAAACTAAGAATCTTGTCGCTTCCTAAGAGGTCCGGCACGTAGTATTTCAAAGATTGTTCTGCGCTCGCAGCCTCTGCTGCACGCCCTTTTATACCCAGTATTGCGGCTCCATTGAATTGCGGTGTGGTGCGAGAGGGGCGAGAGGCATTTTATCCGTTTGTTTAGCCGTTGTTCATTGTTTTTTGTTTTTGTCTGTTAGAAATAAATATTCTCGCTGGCTTCGCGCATAGGGTTGCACCCTGTCACAGGCCCACGGGTAAGGTCGCTGGAAACAGCGATCTAGGTCCGGGAGACCAAAGGGGAAAAGCGTGAGCGCGTTTCCAAAAAATATCCAGGTCCGCGAGCACGGCAAGCCTTTCCGAAGGCGAACCGGGGCCGCTCGGCCGAGCGAAGCCGCGAGTCGCGATAACGAGGGAGAAGGAATGGGGAGGCCCAGGTATCGAGGCCTCGCGAGCGTAGCGGATTATCATTCCTTTCGTAGCATCGACGCGATAAACACTCTGAGTTCGTCTCGCACCACGATAAATTTCGTAGTTTATATTTCGCTGTTTTGTAAATTGTTAAACGTACTTTATTTAGTCTCATTTATTTAAAATATTAAAGAATAAAGAGATTTTTCTGTCCAAATATAATATTAGAGTTTTTTTTCTTCGATCAATCCCCCTATCCTGGTATTTTTCCGTTACACCCAGAAAATCATGGGTTTTTCCCGCTCAAAAAGTAGTTATTATTTTATTACGTTTTATTTAGTAGCAAATATATATTAGTTTGATTAATAAAAATACGCTTTGATTTATTATTAATTAGTTTTTTACAAGTTTTCCCGTTAAATCGTATTTTTAATCATTTTTAGATACGCAAATTATAAGTGTTTTAATAGAAGAAATAATTAATCGCAAACAATACATAAAATAATAGTTAAAAATATAACGCAATTTATAATGAGTGAATAATTAAAATATATATAATATAAACATTTAAATAATAATTTATAATTACTTTGTTTCGAAGTATATCTTCTGTCTCTTTCTAACTAACGCGCGCGCCTTCGATCGGTGATCTACTCTAAACAATGTTGCACGAGTGAGCTACCCCATTTCATTACCACGCGAATTTTTATGGTGCGGTCGGTAATTTGCGGTCGGTAATGAAATAGAAAAAGATATACGCATTAGCATGTTTCTTTATTTATCGACAGGATTTAATGTGATGTGCTCAGGGACGTGACAGTTTTTATTTCGAAAAGGAAAACATTTCACAGGATAAGAATAGTTGCACGTAATAACCAGTGGTCAATCCATAAAACGTATGTATATGTTACGGTGAAAGACCGAAATCTGGTGAACATTCACATAGTCGCTTGGTGTATGTCCGAAATATTTGCTAGATGCCCTTATTTCGGACTTACACCGGTGAATGTCGACATTCACCATGCACTAATGGTGAATGTTGAACATGTCGGAGATTTATATTTTCTTCTCTGTAATTCAGTCGCTATAAAACGTCACAAGGGTGACGTAACTTTAACGCCTCTCTTTCTGAGAGGAGTGACCAAGAATTTAAAACACACAGTATATTCTAAATGAGAAAGGAAAATAATAGTAATAAAAAAATTACTTAATCATGTGATTCAAATCTTATTTATTGCAACAACTTAAACTATTATGATACTTTGAATTACACAAGAGTTCCTTGCTTTTACAACTGCATTTATTTGTGGAACACTTCCTTTTGCAATTACAGCGTGTATAGCCTTGCCCCCCGCTTCTCGAATTAGTTGCAGCTGCTTCTCTCAACGATATTTCTTGAAAAGAAATCTCATCTATGGAAAGTAACTTTTCTTTACAAATTGCGAACTGATTACGTGTGTAAAGTTGCCTGAGGGTACCATTTTTATTTGCCAGTTTATAAAAGTCGGAGTCTTCTATTCCAATAACAACCGCTAACACATTTCGGCTATCTGTACGACCATGGTCGACATCAAGGACTTGTATTCGGACAGTATCACCAATTTGAGCAGGAGGAAATTGTTTTTGTGAGGTTTGTAACATTTTTGTTGCTTGCAGTAGAAGATTCTGTTTCGCGGCCGCTCGTTTTATAGAAATTAATTCGTGTTTTTCAGTTAAATCTTGATGTGAAGATGTTGTAGATTGTAGGTCCTCTTCAATATTTTTCTTCGGAATATGATTTTCGGTATGACCATCGCTCAAATTTTTTTCAGAAGTATTAACAGTTTCTTCAAGCTGTTCTTCGGTTTCAAAAGTATTGGCAATTTCTTCCAGTTGTTCTTCGGTTTCAATATTTGCGATTTGTTCGCTAGGCAAAAAAGACGATGCTATGCCTCTTTTTACTTTAACGCCAAACATGGCTTCATAAGGACTTTGGCGTATTCCTGCGTGGTATGTAGTGTTCTTTGCAAATTGAACAAAGGGTAAACCATCTGATCATTTATTTGTATCGTTATCGTTCATCCATGCAGTTAGCATATTCTATATATCCTGATTAGCCCTTTCAACTGAGCCTTGTGTTTGACTGTGACGAGGCTTTCCATGAACTATCTTAACATCTTTCCACATATCATATATTTCGGATATTACTTGATTACTGAATTCTCTACCATTATCTGATTGCAATATTGCTGGTGCACCAAAGGTTAAAAATATTGAAAGAACGTGATGCGCTACTTCTTCAGCTCTTTTAGTTTTCAAAGGTCGTAGCTGGACAAACTTAGTTAAATGATCTTGATACACCATTATGAACTTATATTCGCCATCTCTGTTTGACTGCAGATCTATCAGATCAACTTGACATCTTGAGTTTAACTTAGAACTGACCATTGGTTTCACAACAATACCTTTCTTAGGTACATTGTGTTTCATTTGACACTGTTTGCATAAATTTAAATACAACATTACAACTTCATATGTAATATTTTTGTATTTATCTTGCAGCTCTTTAAGCATACGTGTTCTTCCTCCGTGGCCTATTCTGATGTGAGTTTCACATAATATATTGAACAATTCTTCGTTGTTAACATAATACTGGATATGCGTTTCCCCTGGTTTTAATGGCACAATTAACTTCTCTTCATCATTAATTTTTAAAACGTCAAAACGTTTTAATCGTCTATAATCCAAAGGTGTGGTGCACTTAGGTTTAGCAGAAACCACTTCCGAAAGTATTTTAGAGTACTTTTCTTTAGAAAAATAAAAACAATTATCTTCTCCTTTACCCGTAATTAATGTATTTAACTTTTCAAAAAAAAGATCACGATTTACTGCAATATCCATTTTGTATAAATTACGATATTATAGGATTTCTTGATATAAAATAAGATTTGATGAAATAAGAAAGATTTCTTGTAATGAAATATACGCACGTCCGATTAGAATTAGGTAATTGTATGAAATATATTTGAGAATATAACGACACGTTTTACAAACACGCTCCTTCGCAACAACGCTATTATAACACTGATCGAATTTTTGACAAAACACGGAGGGCTCACGCCACGCGGAGAAGAAGGCGCGCCGCTCTCCCCGAACCGCGAGGCCTGCATCGCCGGGATGCTATTACCAACTGCCAAGTGTTATTATCGTCCTTACTATATTACAATATCGGAAAAAAAACTAAGAAAACGTTGCTCGCATTATAAAAGTTCGCATTAAGATTGACAAAGCTGACTGATTCCCAGCGGAACAAAGGATTTGGCGGGAGAGAACCAGTCGCTTCTTTGTCGGCTCCTCTCTTTCGGACATATCTGTGATTGTCGACATACACCGGTGAAGGTCCAAATGTACAAGAATGTAATACAATATTCGGTCTTTCACCGTGACATATACACCTATGTACTGTAAGTACAACTAACGTACGCCTATGTATAAAAGATTTAAACATGTTAAAATATTTATAGTATAATTATACGGCAATGGTATGCAATTGCTGCACAAGATACGTTTAAACGCTAAATATTCATGTTGTTTTTAATTAAATTTCTCGAAAACTGAGGTTGATGGAAAGGAACAGGTTTTAGGCTCATTCTCAATACACAAATACTTTACAAACTAGAACCAAAATAAGTGCTCTCTAATTAGATTCTACTTCCAAGTAAAGTATTATTAATACAAATAATTTAATAATAATAGTTAACATAGAAAGTAAACAACGCTCTTACGAAATACGAAACTTGTTTCCTTTTAAGGATAAATGCTTTGAAAATATCAGTTAATTACTTTCTATGTATAAACCTTTGTAAACTGCAAATTCTTATTTTATTGCGAACTTTGTAGTAACATCAACAAGATAATTGAAACAGAAAAAGTACAACGCAGAGAAAAACACTCCTACAGTCAAGAGCAAATCTGATTTCTCTATAGAAAATATGGTATCCATCGAGGAAGAGGCGTATTGCTCGAATTTTTAAGTATTTTTGGAGGTATCAAAATTAAGATATGTCTTAAGAATTTAGGGAAAAAGGAATTTGTGGACCTTATAGTTTGAGAATATGCGAATATCGAATTGTCGGAATTTGACGGTTCAAACATTTTGAAGCCCAAAAAGTGGACATAAATATTTGGAGATCTTGACTCTGGGAGACCTACGTATATAAAAACCTAGGGATTTAGGGATGTATGGATATAGGAATGTCAATCTAGAAATTTGAGTATCTAGATACTTGAGAATATAGGAAATTGGGATTTTGGGATTGGAAGATCTAAGATCATCGGAATCTATGTATTTGGTAATTTGAAGAATTTTAAATTAAGAATTTCGAAATTTGAGAATTTAGTGATTTAGAAAGTACATATTCGGTTTGGAAATTAGAAAATTTGAAAAAACTTAGTTACATGTAAGTATACCTATGAAGATTAATACAACCAATTTTTTCGCAATTTTTAAACTGTAGTATATGGCATTTAATTTCGGTATTCTTTGTAATACATATTCCTCTTATAAAACTGATAATTTTGTATGAAAAACAGGAGCTTTGAGAAAAGTATTTTAGATGTAATAATAAACTTTTCACTAGTTTGATTATAACCATTCTAAAGCCATTTTATACATATGTATTCGTAACTAATTCATGCCACAAACGACGATAGGATATTACTGATTACACAAGATAACACGTCACTCAATAAGTCCCCGGTCAGACACATATATGGCGATACTGATGACAGACCCACGTTATTTTTGAATAATACTAGCCTTCAAACAGTACGTGTCAAAATTTCAGGGTATTCTGACCAATAGTTTAGAAGTTACAGTCATTTTAGTACCCCCAGTTTCGTAATTTTGAAGACAATGAATAGAAATAAATTTCGTGTGTTGATTAAACACTGTTTTTTAATCGTAAAAAATACTGTTGAAGCCAAAAAGTGACTTCATAAGCATTATAGAGACTCTGCACCAGGGAAATCAACTATCATTGATTAGTATGCTCAATTTAAACGCGGTCATACAAGCGCCGATGATGCTGAACGCTCTGATTGCCCAAAATCAGCAATCGTTCCGGAAAACATAAAAAATGTCCACAAAATAGTTTTAAAGGGCCGTAAACTTAAGTTGTGTGAGATAGCTGATGCCTTGAAGATATCAGAAGGTAGTGTCTTCACAATTTTGCATGAAAATTTGGGCATGTGCAAATTGCTTTCAAAGTGGGTGGCGCGTTTGCTGTTTCACGAAGGCAATGCACCGTGTCACAAGTCGATGAACACGATGGTTCAATTGAATGAATTACGTTTTGAATTGTTTCCCCACACATCGTACTCCCCAGATTTGGACCCCAGCGACTACTGGCTCTTTGCAGATATGAAAAAAATGCTCCGGGGAAAGAAATTTGGCTCAAATGAAGAAGTGATTGCGGAAACTAAAGCTTACGATGAGGGTAAAGACAAATCGTTTAATATAAAGGGAATTGAAAAGTTAGAGGTGCGTTGGAATCATGTATCACACTGGAAGGAATGTATATTGATGATTAAAGTGGAATTTCTAAAAAAAATTTGTTTTTCTTAGTTAGACCGGAGATTTATTGAGTGCCGTGTTATGCCTGCAATATATTATAACCTAAAGTAACTTGTATTTTGAAAATTTCAAAAACAAATATTTCTGTGAAACTAAAACATTATACATAGTATATCACAGCATATAATATTTTGAAAGCAACAAAGCGTTTCTATTCCAGAATATCGTGTTATTGTACCATATGTAACGTCCCCGGGTACATCATATTGAATCCAGTCGATAAATAAAGAAACATGTTAATGCGTATATCTTTTTCTATTCTATTGCCGACCGCAAATTACCGACTGCACCATAAAAATTCGCGTGGTAATGGGATGGGGTAGCTCACGAGTGCAACATTGTTTAAAGTAGATCACCGATCGATGGCGCGCGCGTTAGTTAGAAAGAGACAGAAGATATACTTCGAAACAAAGTAATTATAAATTATTATTTAAATGTTTATATTATATATATTTTAATTATTCACTCATTATAAATTGCGTTATATTTTTAACTATTATTTTATGTATTGTTTGCGATTAATTATTTCTTCTATTAAAACACTTATAATTTGCGTATCTAAAAATGATTAAAAATACGATTTAACGGGAAAACTTGTAAAAAACTAATTAATAATAAATCAAAGCGTATTTTTATTAATCAAACTAATATATATTTGCTACTAAATAAAGCGTAATAAAATAATAACTACTTTTTGAGCGGGAAAAACCCATGATTTTCTGAGTATAAAAGGGCGTGCAGCAGAGGCTGCGAGCGCAGAACAATCTTTGAAGTACTACGTGCCGGACCTCTTAGGAATCGACGAACTGGAGCAGTTTTAACTGGTAAGAGCCTACAAGATTCTTAGTTTTGACTGGACAGCGGGTATCAGCCATTTGGATACTCGATCGTTGGGTAGTTCTAGTAGCCAGCTAACGCAGGCTCCCCGTTCAAACGGTCTTGTATCTGAAACTCCGTAAGGAGAGTGCTATGCTCAGCCCTAGAAGAAAGTAAGACATCAAACAAGAGCTCTCCAGTCACTCATACATATTTCTTATTTTTCCGAGTTACTAACTCGCCGTCAGATTCTCGGAGTTCGCTCTGGGTGGTTTAGTAGCCAGTTAACGCAGGCTCCCCATCATTGAGCGGCTTGGTCTCTGAAGCTCGTGTCTTTTGGGTGGCGTTTCAGTAATTTCAATAAATAATTAAGGTCGAGTTATTTTTATTTGCAACCCTGTTGGTCACACGTCGGTCAATTGATTCTTGCATCGTTGGGTAGTTCTAGTAGCCAGCTAACGCAAGCTCCCCAATTAAGCGATCAGGTTTTGGGTGTCGATTTGTGCTCTGACGAAAAGGGCCATGAATCTAATTAGTTTAGAGTCAAACAAGGAGTAACTGTTCCACGTTTAATACAAATTTTAGAGTTTTGTAATTAACCAAATATTGTTCTGACAGTTTTGTTACGATCTAGATCCATTATAAATTACATTATATTCTTGCGTTGCGTATATCATTATAAAATTGCGTAATTGTTAGTCTATTATACTCCAATTTGCTTATAGAATTCAGTCATACATACATTTTTATATTCGCTAAAGAAATTGTTAATTATAACTCTCTTTCTCATCATTAATTGAATAAACCTAATTAATGAAAGGTATTAACCTGTAGATTTCACTCTTAACCACACGCCACCACGATCCCACATTCTTGTAGAATTAGTTATAGTAAAAACGAGTCACTCAATAGGCAAAAGCCACTCTTTGCTTGATTAGTGCTGTAAAATACCTAAGTCTAGTACCAGGGACGTTACACATAATAAGTATTATTGTTAGATGGCAAATATACAGTAAGAAACAACACTGAACTCGTCCACAGAATTGTAATTATATTTGAGAGTCATATTATATTCAATACTTGAATGTATATGCGCTGCTCAAAAGAAATATGGCATAGAAAAATTTTAGGCAAAAATTGGCCAAATTTGACTGATGATAACTCCGTGAAAAATGATCGCAAAGTTATGCTCTTTTTTTTTAAATTAAAGCTTGAGATCTCTACTTTAACCTGTTAACGGTGGCGATCTTTTTGCAAAGCGCGCACCAGTGTGTGTCGCGATAATCAAGCGACGGCGAGTTAGCTCTCAAGAATTTATGAATCCATGTCAAATCATTTACACTTTTTATTTGTTTATTTCATTTCGTATTGACCTCTAAACATTTTAAACATATTACAATTTACGAATATAATTTAGTTTTCGCCAAAATTACAATTTAAATATCAAATTGTAACAAAAATTTTACGCATGACGGATATAGTCGTCATGACACAAAATTCTGCCACTTCTCCATGACGGATATAGACGTCAAACACACTTAACTGGTTAAGACTCTGTAGTTCGATGGTCGATTTGATGCATCTCTACCACAATAACACCGTAAATGTAAGGTCATGTTTGCAATATTGAAAATTACAAAGTTTGACGAAATGCATGGACTTGCCACATTTTTTTTCGTGATACTGTTTACAGAAACATAAAGTCCAAACCTTCATCTTTAATTTCCAGTACGGGAAAAACCGCTACCATTTTTTTCCGCAAAGATACAGAACTTTAAAGAAACCCTTGCATTTATGGCATATACCGCCGGCATTAGCATTACCTGATATGTACCTCGCAAAGGTTGCTGGACAGATTTTACACATCATATGGCTCTGACAAGAACCTTTTTTGTGTGTATTTGGGTGTGAGTATCTGTGTGTGTGTATGAATTTTCGTCGAGAAGCCTCGTTGAGAATCATTCTCGAATTTTGCAGTCCCAATTCAATTCGATTGCTTCCACATCCTGCAGTAAGCTCAGATTTGAACCCTATAGAAATTTAACAAGACAATCTACCAATCTGCAAGACTTGTCGCAAGTCTTAAATCAAATTTGGAATGACATTCCACAGGAAGAAATTAGGGCTTGTATTAACATGAGTAATCGGCTGCAAGGGGTATATTCATCAACGCGAAGGAAATACGCGTTATTAGAATTCAAACGTACACACACACCGATACTCACACACAAATACACACAAAAAAAGGTTCTTGTCAGAGCCATATGATGTGCAAAATCTGTCCAGCAACCTCTGCGAGGTGCATATCGAGTAATGCTAATGCCGGCGGTATATGCCATAAATGCAAGGGTTTCTTTAAAGTCCTGTATCTTTGCAGAAAAAATGGTAGCGGTTTTTCACGTACTGGCAATTAAAGATGAAGGTTTGGTCTTTATGTTTCTGTAAACAGTATCATGAAAAAAAATGTGGCAAGTCCATGCATTTCGTCAAACTTTGTAATTCTCAATATTGCAAACATGACCTTACATTTACGAACTACAGGGTCTTAAAGTAGAGATCTCAAGCTCTAATTAAAAAACAAAGAGCATAACTTTGCGATGATTTTTAACCGACTTCGAAAAAGGAGGAGGTTATTCAATTCGATCAGTATATTTCTTTTTTTTTTTTTCTATGTGTGCCCGCCGATTACGCCTAGCTAGATGGACCAATCGGAACGAAACCTTTTGCATCTGGTAGGTTCTGACACCCCATTGGTACCATTATCAAAAAATTTTTCATTTTTTAATTGCAAAGTATTGTTATTGCAAAAAAACCGGCAACTTTTGAAATAAACTTTTCTCGATTTTAGTGCGCTTTTAATATCTTATCACGGACATGATTCTGAACAATTTTGTTCATATACAAATTTCGCGGAAAGCTTTAGTTTTCGAGATATTAGCGAAAAACTATTGTTATTAATGTATTGAATTCTACGTACATATGCCTCCGTGTCTCTGGTGGTGTATGAGTCAACATGCAGTCGCCGATTATCTACTGTTTCTACAAACACGTCTTGTCGGCCGATAAAAAGCGTGAAATAAAATAATTTTAAGAAAAAAAATACGCCGACTTCGAAATGCACTAAAAAGTATAAAATAATTTCTATTTCCTAATGAAGTAATTTGTATTTCATTCAATCATACAATTACGTAACAGATATGAATGAAACCTATTTACTCGTTAGGTAGCATATTAAATACATTTCAACCTTTTCGGAGGCGGCGCATAATTAAAAATACCTCAGTAAACGTTGCTGCCAATAACCAGTTGATTGTGGTATGGCGTATTGGAAATTGATAAATCATGAGAAAGAATACGAACCATTATAGATATGTATATCTGGTAATATACATAAATGTAACGACTACATCTTCATTTCGCAACGTTTCTGATATAAATGAAATTGAATCGACTTCGTTCGCATGTGGAAGCCATGGATCTAAGAACCTATAAAAGGAGCCCACGACGCTGGAATTACCAAATTTGCTGCAGATAGGCTCTATCTTTATGGAATATGCGGCGATCGAGTCTTTCCGTCGCATACTCTATGAATCTAGATAGACCATAGTTACATTCTATACGCACTAACACCTACTTCGCGGCGTGCTATCGAGTTATATGTATAGAAAAAAAATAGCTATACAAGCTTTGCCTATGTTCGGCTGTCCAAAGGTTGACATGTTCAAGAAAATCTTTTAATTTTGCGCCGCCTCCGAAAAGGTTGAAATGTATTTAATATACTACCTAACGAGTAAATAAGTTTCATTCATATCTGTTACGTAATTGTATGATTGAATGAAATAGAAATTACTTCATTAGGAAATAGAAATTATTTTATACTTTTTAGTGCATTTCGAAGTCGGTGTATTTTTTTTCTGAAAATTATTTTATTATACACGCACGTTGAACATAGATTAAGACCAAATTTGCAAACAGAAAAATCGAGTTATTTAGAGGTTTCAAAAAGTGAACTTTGGGTTGTAACTTGCAAGGAAAGATGAGAAGGAAATTGAACAAAAAGTCCAGTATGAATTATGATGGAAAGTGGTGACTAGTTGGAGATGACGGAACAGGTGGTGTATCTTAATCTAGATTAAATATTTGAGTATATAGCAATACGAATCTATCACCTACCTTATTAAGAATTTATTCATTTATCCAATTAGAAATACAATTTATCTAATTAGAAAAAATTAGAAATTAGTAATAAAATATTATGAAAATGTTTGTTAAATTCTACTAACTTGTTCATAAGTTAACATGAACAGAAAATTACAAAACTTACAAAAAATAATTGTTCCAAATAATATGGACGCTTTTTCTCTTTCTTTCTAGTCAATATAAGCTTATTTCTTACTGCTATGTTACGGCTTTAGACTCTATCCATATATTCTAAGATCTATGACGTAAATGTAAACTACTACGTATCTATATGGTATTAATCGCATGATTAACCAGCAGATGTTTCGTTCCTATGGAGCTTAAAAGCTTTACGCGCATTCCAGTGAGAGGAATTCGAAACACGCGCTCTATGTTCTACTGAAGAAAGGGTTCGCCTGTTACGCTACCTATTCGGTGCTGGTGATTACTAATATCGGTATTCTTGTTTTCTATCTTATCATCGGCAATCAACCAACGCTACGTGGTTGGAAACTGGACCAAATAACATTATTTAAAAAAAAAGGGTACACAAATCAATTTATTAAATGACATGTTGCTGTCGTTTTGAAAAATTGCAGGTGATCTAAATAATGAAAACGATTTCTTGACAATTTTTCTTTTGAGCCTGTAATGAAAATCCGAGAAATGTTTATGTGAATTTAAATATGTTGTATGTAGAAATTTTAATCGAACTTCAACAATTCTTAAGGTATTTTACATTTGGAAGCGAGATTTATATATTAACAGAACACTGTAACATAAAAAAATGTACTTACCCTTTATCAATTTGAACATTTATGAACACGCACAAATGTGTAAAGAACCCCCGGAAGAGACTAAAATTCTCAATAACTTATTACTTTTTGTTAATTTATCTCTTATCAAAATTTTGAGTTGAAAACATTCTTATAAATGAAAATTTATTATCTAGAAGGGTACCCATAATTGTCGATGATCAGTGATGATTAAATGATGATCTTCATCGATAATAATTTTCCTTATACATTCAGAAAACTATTGCTATGTTGTACTATAACATTTTAGTTACATATAAAACATTTGTGGTCAAATATCTTCTTAAAAAATGACAAAATATTTTGAATGAACCAATATTTCATAACCGAACAAATATTTGAAGTATTTTAAAAGTTATTGACCGGATTTCACATTGTATGTTTACATAAAATGTTCTATAGAACCGGTCTTTAAGTAAATATGAAATTTTTTTGCAAAAAATAAACGTAGTTGCACTTTCTTAATACAACTGGACATTTTTTGTATAAATCGATCGTATCTTTCGTATATAATCAAGATTCAAGTAATTTTCTATATTTTCTTCACGATTCTGATCAGTAGTAATTTTTTCAGACTGTAATTTTTTTAAAATACATATTCTAGTTCTTTAGAAAAGTTTAACACATTTGATCCAATATCAAAAAAGTTATTTCTAAAGAGTGATCACATACTTTTCTTGTCTACTACGCACGAGTATTTACACTGTTGCACTACAAATCGATATTAACTAATAAATACTATCACTTCATAATTAATAGCCTTAAAAATTGTACGGTAATTCGAATTATACTAATTAAAAAGAATGGTATTACTAAATTATATTTCGTGAATATCGACATTCACCAGATTTCGGTCTTTCACGATAACAAATACATATAATGTGTGTGTATTCTATGCACATGTTTAGCATATTCAAAATATGCGTAATCTAACGATTTTAATGTCGCGAATTAAGGAAACAAACACTCATTGAAAATGATTATAATTTTACTAATAATTTTTATTATAAGTACAAGCAGACTTACGACTTGTACCACTTCCATTTACAAGTGAACTCAGGCGTAGATTATATCTACACTCGCATGTTAATATTTAAAATATGTCCAACCGGAATGATTCTAACAAGGAGAAGTGATATAACTTTATATGTACATCCGCTGAAAATTGAAAGATAATCTAAAGAATAAAACTTTTCTTTCTGGAAAGGGAGGAACGAAACTGTACTGATCTACTTTTTCAGATTTCTACTCTTCTATACATATACACTGCTCAAAAGAAACATGGCACAGAAAAATTTTAGGCAAAAATTGGCCAAATTTGACTAAGGATAACTCCGTGAAAAATCATCATAAAATTATGCGCTTTTTTTTAAATTAAAGCTTGAGATCTCTATTTTAAGACCTTGTAATTAGATTTTAGATTTGATGCATCCCTACCACAATAACCCTGTAAATGCGAGGTCGTGTTTACTATATTGCAAATTACAAACTTTGACGAAATGCATGGACTTGCCACATTTTTTTAGTGATACTGTTTACAGAAACATTAAGTACAAACCTTTATCTTTAATTTCCACTATGTGAAAAACCACTACCATTATTTTTCGCGAAGTTACAGTACTTTAAAGAAACACTTGCATTTATGGCATATACCGCCCGCATTAGCATTACTCGATGTGCACCTCGAAAGGATTACTGGACGGATTTTGCATATCATATGGCTCTGAATAGAGCTTTTTTTGTGTGCATTTGTGTGTGTGCATGTTTGAATTCTAATAACGCGTATTTTCTCCGCGTTGTTGATGTTAAATTATTAATAAATTTAGCATATAGCGACATCTTACAGTATTAGAAATGATGTGCAATGTTAGTAACAGAATAATTGAATATTAGAAACAAAATAATTGAATATTGTACTTCCGTCTTGTCGTTATGAAAATGTAAGTGTTCGTGATATGTTTGGTTTGAAGAAAAAGTAATCCCTATTTAAATGGTTAATCTTTAAGTTAAAGTGTTTGTTGTTTGTGTTCTTTATTAAATAATTTGTTCGTGTTCAAAAGTGTATTATTAGTTTTGTTATTTTCCATAATTCTGATTATTTAACAGTTGAATTATCCCTTGCAGCCGATTGCTCATGTTAATGCAAGCCCCAATTTCTTCCTGTGAAATGTCATTTCAAATTTGAGTTAAGACTGGCGACAAGTCTTGCAGATTGGCAGGTTGTCTTGTTAAATTTCTATAGGGTTCAAAACTGGACTTACTGCAGGATGTGAAAGCAATCGAATTGAATTAGGACTGTAAAATTCGAGAATGATTCCCAACGAAGCTTCGCGACGATAATTCAACAACGCGGAGGAAACACGCGTTATTTGAATTCAAACATACACACACATAGATACTCACACACAAATACACACAAAAAAGCCAGAGCCATATGATGTGCAGATCGGGTAATGCTAATGTGGGCGATATATGCCATAAATGCAAGGGTTTCTTTAAAGTGCTGTATCTTTTTGCGAAAAAAAATGGTAGCGGTTTTTCACGTACTGGAAATTAAAGATGAAGGTTTGGACTTTATGCTGCTGTAAACAGTATCATCAAAAAAAATGTGGCAAGTCCATGCATTTCGTCAAACTTTGTAATTTGCAATATAGCAAACATGACCTCGCATTTACGGGGTTATTGTGGTAGGGATGCATCAAATCTAAAATTGAACTACAGGGTCTTAAAGTAGAGATCTCAGGCTTTAATTTAAAAAAAGAGCATAATTTTACGTTGATTTTGCACTGAGTTATCATTAGTCAAATTTGGCCAATTTTTGCCTAAAATATTTCTATAGCATATTTCTTTTGAACAGTGTAGCTTGTAGGCTGCCATCTTTGTGATAGGATTTTACTTTCATTTACTCAATATCTTAACAGACCTGGAATTATAAGATTTTATTTGTGTTGAACGTGTTAAAAAGACAGCTTAGAAGAATAGGTACTAAAATCTGCTGTTCTGCATATTATACTTGTACTTTCATCGTACAACATTTAGCATTTTTATACATTAGTACTCAATAACTAAACGTACGTAGAAAAGGCATGTCATAGATTATGGTAGATAGAAGATCAACACTAGTCGAAAATATAATAACTAATAAAATTAAGTGCCGAATACGTAGACGAATTATATTTAATTTAAATTTATAACTAATTTTTACTGCTATTCAATAATGTTTATATAAAATTAAATTGCACTAAGAACTTAAAAATTAGTATATAGGTTCTATTGTACATCTAGACATATCATTGTAACATATATGTATAAAATATAAAGACAAAATCCTTTTGTAATTTGTATTGCGTTTCAACATATTAGCTAAGCTTATTCAGAGATACAACGAAGATATTGCGAGAAATAAATAATTGTTAGAATAATATCTTACATTGTTATTTTGCAATAATAATGGCTTCTGTTTTGTAGTAATAATTAGAATATCATTAGCAGTCGATAATCATTGTCCCATTCTTCCCAATGTAAAAAACATTTAAAAATATTTTTTTTTATACGAATTTTTTTTATTTATTATCATTAAATTTTGATATGAATACTGCATGCAAAGTTATACTTGTCAATAAAAAAAATTTAGAGAAAAAAACGTCAAATTAATTCTTAAGTGAAATACGTTTTTGTTATATGAATAATTGTTATACATTGAAAAAAGTATAATAAAATACATCACATTGAAGCGTACAGGAATTATTGTAAAGCGCGATGAATAAATTACTATTGTTCAAAGAGAAATCAGACGAAAAGTCCTTAGAATTCCCTTGCGAAATAGAATAGAATAGATCGAAATAATATTTAGCGTCGAGAACATTCGAGAAAATCGAATATTCCAGAATAATAGAAATTCGTAGGCCGCTCAGCGAAGCGAGAGGCAAGGTGCGACCCGCGAGCCGCGAGCGCGAAACTTAGCGACGCGTTGTTGGTACCTCGGCCGCAGGATAGCAACCGGCCTACAGTGGGTCAAAAAAGTATTGGCACACCCAGTTTTCTTCGAATATCTGTAAGCAACTAAGTAATCTATTAATATTAACTATGTCTATTAGTGCCTTTTGATATATATGAATTGTATGTTTATTAAAAATTCTCGGTTATTTGTTATAAGGAAGTAAAGTGAAGAAAACAAAAAATCCACAGTCAAAAAAGTATTGGCACGCGTGTGATATTATTGAGGAAAGCATAATAATAAACAATATGAACAATATTGAACATACCTAATATTTAGTGTGCATTCCTTTAGCCTTAATTACGGCTTGTAATCGATTAGGCATCGATTCAACAAGTTTTTGTGTAATTTCTGGTGTAATACTAGACCACTCTTCTAGAAGCGCCGTTTTTAGGTCATTTTTATTTTTTATTTTCCTTTTTCGAATTTTTAAATCTAGAATGTGCCACAGATTTTCTATCGGATTAATATCCGGCGACTGAGGTGGTGTAGGGAGTTGTTTTGGTACATTGTACAATAACCATTCTCTGGTTTTCCTTGCCGTGTGCTTAGGGTCATTATCTTGTTGAAAAATAAAGTTGCTGTTGATGCCCATTTTTGTTGCACTGCTAACTATATTATTTCGCAACACGTTGATATAGACATCTGCATTCATATTACCGTCAATAAAAACTAAATTTCCTACTCCATGGTATGACATACAGCCCCACACCATGACGTGACCACCACCGTGTTTTACTGTAGAAATAATATTCTTCTGATTTAATTCGGTGTTCGGTTTTCTCCATACAAATCTTTTTCCATCAGAGCCGAAAAGATTAAATTTACTCTCATCCGAGAAAATCACCGTCTTCCAAAATTCCATTGTTTCATTTATATATATTTTTGCAAACTTGAACCGTTTCTCCCTATTCGTGTCATTAATAAACGGTTTTTTTCTTGCTGCTCTGCCATATATTTCTGCAGCATGTAAGACATTTCGCACTGTTTGGGTACTCACCTCTTTTCCCGAATATGTTACGATGTCAACAGCTAAACTTTTGGCGCTTACAAAAGGATTTTTTGTTGCTTCTTTGACAATGTCTCTGCGTTCTCTAATTGTGAGTACTCGTGGACGCCCTGATCGAGGTTTGTTCTCAACGCTACCAGTTTCCTCAAACTTTTTTATTATATTCCTCACTGTCGAAAAACTTAAATTTAAAGAATTACCGATTTTTCGGTAACTTTCACCACGTTTATGCAATGAAAGAATTTCATTTCGCACGCTTAAGGATAACTCGCTCTTCTTCGTAGACATGATTGTTGTTCAAATCGCAAACAAAAACTGACTGTGTTAACTGAGGAAAGAAATTCATTATAGTGTTTTGTTTGCGTTAATAAAACAGAATTTGTCGCGAAAAAAAGCGAGTAACTCTTATTCTTATAGTAAAACCGTACGTGTGCCAATACTTTTTTGACTGTGGATTTTTTGTTTTCTTCACTTTACTTCCTTATAACAAATAACCGAGAATTTTTAATAAACATACAATTCATATATATCAAAAGGCGCTAATAGACATAGTTAATATTAATAGATTACTTAGTTGTTTACAGATATTCGAAGAAAACTGGGTGTGCCAATACTTTTTTGACCCACTGTATATAAAATAGAGTCGCACGGCCGGAGCGGGCCTATTTGGCAGTCTGGGAGAGAGGACAAGGTAAGTACCATCGGCCGCTCTCGGACTAGCCTAGGGACTCCAGCAGGAGAGATCGGCGAGAATATCTGGTTGCCTGCTCGAGAAGGAACTTAGCTGTTAGGGGCTCCGGCAGGAGAGTTCGGCGAAACCCTCCTGGACGCCTGATTGGTGAATAGGGGGAGAGTACGGGAGTTTGTTCCTGGACACTCGGTCGACATGGAGAGTTCGGCGAATATTCCTGGACGCCTGTCGACTGAGAGAGGTCAGAGCATCTCCTGGACGCCCCAGGTAAAGTACAGGAGAGTACGGGAGAAAACTACTGGTCGCCCGTTCGGAATGGAGAGTTCGGAGAGAATACCTGGATGCCATTCGAACGGGAGAGAACAGAGTTACTCCTGGACGCCTGGTTGACGAGAGAAAATAGATAGAGAGAGAGAGAGAGAGAGAGTTATGTAATTGTATGTTCTTTGCGTAAATTGCGAAAGAAAATTTGTAACCCCATTAAATCCTGTACGCCTCTCCTAACCTTCGAATAAATATTCCTATTTTCCAGAATTCCTGTTATCCTTACAATTCCTTTGTACGAGTATCCTATTCTGAGTAAAAGATGGGTACAACATTCATATTTAAATAATTATTTTGATAATCTATTTTCCATATGAATAAGTAAAATAATAAAATAATTTTAAGAAAAAAAATTCACCGACTTCGAAATGCACTAAAAAGTGTAAAATAATTTCTATTTCATTCAATCAAACAATTACGTCACAGATATGAATGAAACCTATTTACTCGTTAGGTAGTGTGATTAAATACATTTCAACCTTTTCGGAGGCGGCGCAAAATTCAAAGATTTTCTTGAACATGTCAACCTTTGGACAGCCGAACATAGGCAAAGCTTGTATAGCTATTTTTTTTTCTATACATATAACTCGACAGCACGCCGCGAAGTAGGTGTTAGTGCGTATAGAATGTAACTATGGTCTATCTAGATTCGTAGAGTATGCGACGGAAAGACTCGATCGCCGCATATACTATAAAGATAAAGCCCATCTGCCGCAAATTTGGTAATCCCCGAATCGTGGGCTCCGTTTATAGGTTCTTAGATCCATGGCTTCCACATGCGAACGAAGTCGATTCAATTTCATTTATATCAGAAACGTTGCCAAATGAAGATGCAGTCGTTACATTTACGTATATTACCAGATATATCTATAATGGTTCGTATTCTTTCTCAGGATTTATTAATTTTCAATACACCATACCACAATCAACTGATTATTGGCAGTAACGTTTACTGAGGTATTTTTAATTTTGCGTCGCCTCCGAAAAGGTTGAAATGTATTTAATACACTACCTAACGAGTAAATAGGTTTCATTCATATCTGTGACGTAATTGTATGATTGAATGAAATAGAAACTATTTTATACTTTTTAGTGCATTTCGAAGTCGGTGTATTTTTTTTCTGAAAATTATTTTATTTCACGCTTTTTATCGGCCGACAAGACGTGTTTGTAGAAACAGTAGAAAATCAGCGACTGCATGATGACTCATACACCACCAGAGACACGGAGGCATACGTAGAATTCAATACATTAATAACAATAGTTTTTCGCTAATATCTCGAAAACTAAAGCTTTCCGCGAAATTTTTATATGAACAAAATTGTTCAGAATCATGTCCGTGATAAGATATTAAAAGCGCACTAAAATCGAGAAAAGTTTATTTCAAAAGTGGCCGGTTTTTTTGCAATAACAACACTTTGCAATTAAAAAATGAAAAATTTTTTGATAATGGTACCAATGGGGTGTCAGAACCTACCAGATGCAAAAGGTTTCGTTCCGATTGGTCCATCTAGCTAGGCGTAATCGGCGGGCACACATAGAAAAAAAAAAAATATACATCTACTGATCGAATTGAGTAACCTCCTCCTTTTTCGAAGTCGGTTAAAAATATCAACACCATAACGGGGACATGTCAGATAAAATTTTCATGTACAACATTCCTCTATTACGAAAAAATTTCAAGATATTCAGTAAAATACACAATTAATACGGCTTCAAAGATTACCTTCAATTGATCTTTAACTTTCCACTTCCTAGTTGGAATTAGAGTAGTAAAAATGTGCGATTGAAATGTAATTCATATACTTTTATTTATAACCAAAGATACTATAAAAGATACTAAAGTTACTATGACTGACAACCATTATCTACATGTTCCATTTCAGCACTTTCAAACACTATGTACTGTGCAAGTTTCATTAAAATCGATTATTAATATTAATTTGGAAACCACCTTTGTAGGTAAAAGTCCTCCATTAGCACAGATCACATTAACAATTCAAACAGAAATGTCATCTATTTATAACTTAAACCGTGCTCACCGCAATTGGAAACAGCTTAACCTTGTTAGTCGTAATTGCGAACTGCAATTGCGTCAGTAATCCTTTATAATTGCGTCGCACGGATGCAGTTATTGTTGCCAGTTGCTTCAGTATTTAACTGAGGCGGTTCAATGACCCTACCGTTTTAACTGAAGACATTATTTTTTTTCTGGAAATTGCATAATAATTTATTTATTAAACCGTAACGTTTTATTTCTATTTGTACCTGCTCGATCTCTAAATTAAAGCGAGCGAGATAATAGCTTTAACTTCAGGTAATGATCGTTATCTGCAACCTCTGTAACTAGAGTTTTAAAAATAAGGTTAAAATCTTCGTAATGCAGATTGTGTTTCCTGTCTGCTTTTCTTGTTTATAATTACTATCAGTTAACATGATGCACCTATAAAATTATTCAATAAATTCGGTCATTTTTCAATTTTGTAACTTTCGATATGGGAGTCTTATAAATTTTTATGTATTGAATTCGAATTCGTAAATCATTTTTTGCAATGATCACAGGCGTTGAGAAAATCGAAATTTAAAAGAAAGTTTTCAGCTTTGCATAATTTAAAATACAAATTCCCGGAACTTTTTGATAACAGTGTATTTAATGATTTTATAATAATAGATATTTTGTTTCCGTTGATATAAAATTTAATGGATTCCTTTGAATAGAATGATATAAATAGTCATTTCATTATATCGTAAAAATGCAAAACGACTTAACAGTTAAAGATTTATAATTTTATTTTAAATTCGATTTTCTTAACAACTGTGCACATTTCGAAAAATGGTCTACAGAACTGTATTCAATAATCAAAAGTCTATAAGAATTGCATATTCGTTGAACAGTTAATTTGATGAACAGTTATACAACTTTAACTGACAGTAACAGTTTGTAGATGTCAATATATTTATTCAATTTGTCTAAAATATTTAATGAAATTAAATTTCTTTTTCACACGCAAGCAATCAGTAATGCGGATAAAATATTATTATGTTCGTTACAGAAGTATCATGTTCATACCGTGCAAATTGTTTAAATAGAATATGAAAATAATTCGTAGTGTATGATTTTAACCGACAATAATTAAATATAAATCTTACGTTTAGTTAAAAACCTAATAATGAACTACGCATTAAATATGTACCGCCTCGTCCTTATTACGAAACAGTATTCAATTTGCTCTTTATTCTCTATCACGTTGACTGCAAAAACTGAAAAAGAGCGAAGGGATACGTGACATCCATAAGCCATAAATTACGGTCGTCACAGGAGCTGGGTATTGAAAAAAAGAGGGAGTAGGTCTTTCATACACTGAGGCAACGTTCAGCGTGTTCACCACCACCAGCAAATCGTTAAAGATTTATCATGAGCTACCAACATCTAAATTCCTTATTATAAGAATACGGTTGTAACGTACACAGCATACAAAATAAGGCTTCCGGTTAAAGTAAGATCAAAATGGTATCAAGGTAGTAGACCCACGTTCGGACCTTATGATATCAACTAAACTGGGAAATAAGTTTATATTCCAAGTATTATAAATTGACAATAAAGATTTCCCAAGTGTTAATAGTCGATTTTAATTACACAGTGCGTAGTTTTTGAAAAAATATTGGACTCGACAATTCTTTAGGAGGGCTAAATCTAATTGTTCTAATCTAATTAGGACAATATTTTATCGATAATTATTTAGGAGGTAAAAACAGTCTTTAATGTTAAGGATGGTAAATTATTCAATGTATTTTTTTAGTACCTTGAAACTTTTTCTTTTATTTTGTCCTTGAATTTAGCTTCGTAGCGATTTGCAAAATATATATGTGGGATTGGTTTATTCGGTGTTCATCGAATACGATCGGGCGCGAACGGGCGAGCGGGAAACGTGGACGATTGGCGCCAAGATAATTCGGCGGTATTACATGTTGGCGCGAAAATTAGCGAGGGAACGAAGAATTGGACTGCATTTGTTTCCTTTTACGCGTGAACCAGGGGAGAACGCGGAAAAAGGCGTAGCGTCGGGATCAGTCTCGTTGTAACGTTGAAAGTAGGAAGTCGTCCGAAAAGTTGTATCAGTGTCCGTATTTGATTTTTTATATTTCGTTGATTATTATACTCTTGTTAAATTATTAAAATTATTATTCTGTTATTATTATTTTAAAAAAAACTAGTAATCCGTCAACCTCGATTATTTCCGATCCTACATATATTTATTTGAAGATTATAATAAAAGTTAACTTTTTTATTTGGTTTTCATGGGTGAAAGATGCTGCTGCTTTGTTTTGATTCTGTTTATTGAAATTATGAACTAATATATCACACATAAATAAATTATTTTTTTCATTAAACGATACATTTTAAAGTCACTTTATGTTTATATTTGAACGATATAATTCCAAACATGTTACCAGATAATACATTCCAAATTATAGATTGTAAGAATATAAAATAAATAGTGTCATTTGTGATTTAATATTTGTTGATGTATATTATTAACAAAAAGATATTTAAGGTGTAAAGTATATTTATGTTTTATTCGCTTTTTTTATTAATATCATTACTGCAAAAACTATACAGATTAACATTTGCACTGCATACTGTGACTTATATTACATTATATTGTATTATGTTCTATTGTGTTGTACGATATTGTGCTGTACTGTATTATATTTTATTAATATAATATGGTGCATTATATTGCGATCATTATACAAAAGTAGCATCATGTTTCATTCATAAAAACGAAAAAGATGATAACTTGTATTACAATCTTTAAATAGATTTCGCAAATAAATTTACGCAGACAAATTTGCCACCAAATAAATGATTAGAAAATTTTTATATACCAAATTTTATTGTACTACAAAAGGCTTTTAAAATAATAAGAAAAATATGTTTTCCATCTGCAACTTCGATGACTCCTTAAATAGCTATGATAGCCAATAAAAGAATTAGGGATCACGTACTTTATGAAACACTAGCAAGGGATATTACACAATCGACACACGCCGATTTTTATGCGCTTTGAGTATGATATAGGACACAACAAAATATTTGACATGTATTTCTGTATCGGCCATCGTTGATGCTGAACGGGTGAAAATAGCCCCCAAAGTTGGGGTTGTAAAACATATTTTTTTTAATATCTCAGGAACTATTAGGCGTAGGCGAAAAATTCAAAATGGGATTTGTGTGTTTTTGAATAGCAAATTATTCTATTTAATCACCTATATTGGAAAAGTACTGTACAATCTTCATTAAACACATTATTTACACTTGTCAGTCGATTTTACCGCATGAAAACAGAATACAGTATTCTCTCCATAAATGTAGTATTCTCCCTCTTTTTTTTGTCTTGCTATCTTTTTCTATGTTCGGCTCACTACAAAGAATGTAGTACCTATTCTATAAATGTGAATCTTCAGACCCGAAGTGTTCACATTTACGGAGAGAATACTGTAGAATGTTTGACTACTTGCCATTGATTGCTGTAGGACGCTCATCCATGCAATACTGGTGAAAAACGCAAAGCTGCTATTTCGGTTTGGAACATTGAATATTATTATGAAATTTATTACTTAAAATATACATATATAAAATTTAGTATCATTACTGTAACATAAATAACCTTTTTTTAATACTATCACAACTGTCACAAAGAAAAAGTGCTTCAGGTAAAATTGCACTGCTCTAATATTTACAATTCTGAACAAATTTCTGCTTTGAAGCTTTGAAGTCGAAGAATCTGAGTGCCTACAATAATTAGTTTAGGCAAGCTTATGATCTTTTTTATACATATGTAACGGATACATATCTTCTTCTGTCGTTATTATATTAGGTAATTAATGAAAAGTGATAGTACGAGGTGCGATCATTAAGTTCCGAGACTGTGTCTGCTGTGATCAAACGGTTTATACAATTGACATGCACTCGCAGAATATATGAATGACAATCTTCAAAACAAATGACAGGAAGTTTGGAAGCGATATGTTCAGTAAATCATGTGTTATACAAGTAGCATACGCGCGTACTCCGCTGCGAAATTACGATGAACTCCAAATTGGAACTGTTAGATTGTAGAATACATATTGTAGGATTTATTGAGTGCAATGAAATAAATGCACGCCCGATTTGAATTTGGTAATATGAAATATATTTGAAAACACAATGACTCGTATACAAACACGCTTCCGACGCACGCTTTTCTCGTAACGACGCTGCTCCGATTTCAACGCTACTCCGATTCTCTCGCAATTTCTGATAAAACACGCGAGGCTCACACCATACGGAGGAGAAGACGCGCCGCTCTCCCCGCACCGCGAATCCTGCATCGCCGTAATGCCGTCACCAACAGTCGAATGCTCCTGCAATGTTTACTAACCTACAATATTAGAGAGGATTAGACCTTAGGCCAAATTTTGGGCACAATAGTTTGTAATTTTTAGGTTCCTCAGAAAACATTTGTTAATTTTAATAGCTTTTGACTCGTAGTAGAAATAGGACCCAAGGAGTCATTACATTCAAGCGAGTTTTTTCTTGATTTCTTACCAGTACATCTGGGGTCAGAACCCTTAGCCGTAGTCGTAGAGTCTTTTGTTTGCACTTTCCATCATGTCGAGGTACTCCTTAGGTTTATTACTCGCTACGGTCATTTTGGGAAAAACCCAACTTTCTCTACGTCACTTTTTTGCCACTTCTACTCAATATTTGTCATTCAATAGGAACATTATTTTTGCTATCCCTTCCAAGTTTGAGGAAGTGTGAACGCCCACTCCGAGCTTTCCTGAATCGCGGAAAAGCGTCGGAGAGTTAGACATTAAACAGCTTCATTAGACATTAGATAAACATTATACATTAGACATCAGTTAGACATTAGATAGACTTCAATCTTCCACATACAAAATACAAAGTTTAACATTCATACATTTAACTTATACACAAGTCCGGTATCACTCACGATTCAATAAAGTTCGTTTTTGTTTAAACTCGGAGTCAACCAGTTAATACAGTCCACTCCAACTTTGAGAATTGTCACAAATTCTAACGCGTCAGAGACTGCCGCTAAATATTGTCGGCACGACGACGCACATACAGAAACAAAGAGCTAACATTAAATTCTGTGTGAGACTCGGGAAATCGGCGACCGAAACGCACGCAATGTTAAAACAGGCTTACGGGAATGAAGCAATGAGTCGGACGAGATGTTTTGAGTGGCATTCGCGATTCAAAAATGGGAATACATCTTTGGAAGACGACAAGAGATCACGTGCAACACTTCCGGAAACGTGGAAAAAATTCGAGTAATTGTGCATGAAGATCGACGCATCACCGTCAAACAAATTTCCGATATCATGATGATGTCATTTGGGGAGGTACAAATGATCTTGACCTCAATTTTGAACATGCACCGCATTGCTGCGAAATTCGTTCCCAGACTTCTGTCGCGAGAACAAAAAGACCACCGGCTACAAATTTGTCAAGATCTGCGGCAGCAGTGTTTGGATGACCTGGAACACTTATCAAGGATCATTACCTGTGATGAAAGTTGGATCTACGGGTACGATCCTGAGACTAAACAGCAATCTTCGCAGTGGAAAAACCCTCAATCTCCACGACCGAAGAAGACGAGACAGGTCAAAAGCTCAACAAAGAGCATGATCATTGTTTTTTTCGATGTTCATGGGATTGTGCACCGCGAATTTGTTCCCGCGGGTCAAACAGTGACTGGTGCTTTTTATTGTGACGTTTTGAGACGTCTCAGGGAGGACATTCGTCGAAAAGGACCACAACTGTGGGCAAAGAAGAATTGGGTGCTCCAAGACGACAACGCGCTAGCACACAAAGCACTCGTAACACAAGAGTTTTGTGCACGAAATAACATGATCGTCCTTCCTCACCCTCCATATTCACCAGATTTGGCACCCTGTAACTTCTTTTTGTTCCCCAAAATGAAGTTGAAGTTAAAGGGTCGGCGGTTTGACACGGTGGGCGAGATTCAACGCGAATCGCAGGAGGTGCTCGACACGCTTCAAGAAGAAGACTTTCAGGAAGCTTTCCAAAAATGGCAGAAGCACTGGGATCGGTATATAGTTGCCCAAGGGGATTACTTCGAAGGGGATAACAGCCAAATTTGAAAAAGGTAACTGTATCTGGATATACGTATGGGATGAAGACGCGGCAGGGAAAAATAATAACTTTACTTTTCACCCTTAGCTTTTCCGTTTATTTCGCAAGCAGGTCCACGACCTTACTCTTCGACTTACAGTGATGAACTAACTTCATGCTAGCAACACTCACACACCCTGATGCATTCTCACTCGGAATCATTCTTTCCTCATTCAAACCGAATCGCACTCGCTCTAAACCAATCATTCAACGATACACGCGTATTTCACAGGCATTCCTCGAACTCGGACACCCAACGCGACACTCGACTCGATGATCCAAACATCCTCTCGCAAACGCTACGCAGCATTCACTCGGACTCAGGCAAACAACTCATTATCGCATCTCATTCACACCTAAAATCTTAAGACTAGACTAAATATAATAAATTAGACAGGGACGTGGCGGCCGCTAAATCGACGCCACATACGGGACCAGTCCCAGAACTTAATGATCGCACCTCGTAAAATGTTACAGTTAAACGTGAAATAAAGTGAGATCATTGGCCTAACTGCGACGAGCTGTTATGTGGTGTGTAATATTTTTATGTGTGACGTCGTGCGACGACGTTTGATCTAGTTGCTTAAGGACTATTTGTCTAAGGGTTATTATTATTATTAAGTACATACACATATTGCGTTTCTGACATAATTAGTTGTAAGACACAGTCTCGCATGCGTTATAAATAAGATAGCATAAGTTTCACATTCCTTTACTCCTAGGTCCTCAAGTTCACCCTTTATCTTAACCTAAACATCGTGCTATGTACATTCCTATCTAATTCCGCGAACCTTTATTTACATCACGCAATCTCCAGACAATAACAGATCATAACTAATCTCTCTTTATCTTCTCTTCTGACACCACCGAGCAATATAAAATGCCCAGTTCGAGTAGCCTCGCGAGCAGTAGCAGTCTGACTAGTCACAGGGTTCCATCCCCTCGTGCTGGACTCTGCTAGGTTCCATCCTAATTCCGCCCATTTCCTACCAACTCCAAACTACGCGTTTCATTTATATTATAACTCTAAGCTCATTTGTATCAGTTTATATTCCGATATCATCTTTAGTATTGAATATATTTTATATTTAGTTATCTTCGCTTTTAATCATTTCCCATAAACCCGAGATCTCTTTAAGAGCTTTTGATTATTTAAAATACGTATACTCGGTTACGCTGGATCTAGTGGTGCGAGACATAGCCGCACGAGATCAATCATATTGCGAAGTCGAGATAGATAATCCACATCGCCACAGTGGTGCGAGACATAGCCGCACGGTGCTCATATGATGTGTTTGATGCCTCTGCATTTTTAGTCAGCTCATGGGGAGACAAAGACAAGGAGGTCGTAGATACCAACTACGTAAGATCCTACGCACCTTATACCTACCCTGTCTAGCTCCTACTCCGCGACCAGTTATCCGCGAAGTTAAGTATCAGTTATTACCTATTGATATATCTGTGAAGAAGATCATAGTGAAGGATCTACTACCTAAGGATCCAAGACGAGAAATCTATTGTAAAAGTTAAGGAGGAAGCTTCGGGTAAGTACTGTGTCATACTTGTACACCCTGGGATCCCTGACATACGATGGGCGCACGTACCGCGTGGTCTAAAAGATTGTCAATTCAAGAGCGATTCCGGACCTTCATGTTGATATCAGCAAAGGTACCATCCGGGACGTAACATATGATAGGTCAAGACGGGTGAAATGATCCAGTCACAAAGACACATTTTCACCGAAGCAGGATTATTTTTAAACAATAGGTGTGTCTAATTTAAATTATTTCTACATGTTTTTTTGCCATTTAAAGCAGACAGGTGTTAATAAATTTGTTAATTATTAGATTTAAAATCTTTTCTGACGAATAGAGAAGTTATTTTTCCTTCAAAATTTGCGAATCTGCTACTTTGTATTTTTGTAACGAAAGAAAATCACAATTTTCGATACTTTATTCCTTATTCATTCCGAATAACGAATACAAGTATCGAACAAATTCAATTCACTCGGTTTAAGTTAATAACAAATAATTGGCTTATCCCCTGTGTGTAAATAATTCATAATTTGTTCTTACAAGGAACATCACCAAGGTGTCACACGCGGATTTTAATGAAATTGATATATGTTGTAGCTTTTTAAAAATCATTTGACACGTATTTTTTTATATTTGCGGACATCCATGTTGAGGGGGTGAAAATAGCCCTCAAAGTTGGGGGTTGAAAACACATTTTCTTCAATATCTCGGAAACTAGAGGGTGTAGGAAGGTGAATTTTTTTTAAATTGTGTAGTTTTTAGTCAGGAATTTAGTTAGTGACAAAAATTTCGGGAGAAATTATTTATTTAAATAATATATTAAAAAAATGCATTTTTTTTTTCAATTTTTCACCCTAAATGCAGTTCGATTTTTTTGCAGCTTTGTATATTAAACATATGGATCAAAATAGGGGATACGTGTTTTTGGAATTTTTTGTTTATTGCAATTTAGCAATAATTATTACATATACAATTTTCTTCTACTTTTTACGGAGAAGTGAGTTGAGATCTGTTTTCGAAGAGGGTTAGCCCATTTTATGCGATGAATTGTCACTTCCTTAACAATTGGATAATATCAGATGTTTATTGTTACATCGATGGCCAGGGAAGGTCCAGCGAACAGGTATAAGTCCGTCGCGGTACCAGTCGTCGCTTTACGGAACATAGGTTTCTATGGCCAATGAAACTCTTTACGAAAATTATTCCAAAATATACTGATGCAGGAAAGTGGGTATGAATAAGTATATGGTAATTGTATTATTGTTTCCCTTTTTGAACATTTGTAAAATTTCTTTTTTATATGTATGGATGTTAATCCCATTAATGTTATAAACATTTTAATGAAAATATTTAACTCTAATAAGCAGGAAGCACACATAAATCGAAACAAAGTTAAACTGGTATAAAGCATAACAGATGCAATCGACATGTATAAAGAATACGCATATACGGATATAGAAATGCAATAAGAGGTTATATTTAATAACTTGACGTATGCCTAATTCTTTCTTATTTTTGCGAATTAAGAGGAAATGGAACAACCTTTTATTTAAAAACCCGTCAATATTTTTTTGATCCGTGTGAACCAGAAAATACTGTTTTGCTTCTTGATTCATGGAAAAGATATAGCGAGAAGAAGTTATGATGATCAATCCCTAGGTAAGAAATAGTGTAAAAAACAGGAAATATTAAAAATAGCAAAAAATACCCTACCGTTTGTTCAACCATTTAATGTTAATAGGTTTCGAAGTTGAAAAAATTTTATTCATAAACTTTCTAATCCTTTAGTTTTACTGAATTTAGATACAAATTAATTCACAAAAGACAATGTAATAAAAATTGATTAAGCTAAAGTTGAATGCTTGCTTCTGAAGATTATGCTATATAGTGTGCACAATAATAAAATTCAATGAAGAAATTCATTATTAAAAGTCAAATAAATAAACGTATACCTTCGGCTACAAGTTTCATTGGCCATAGAAACCCATGTTCCGTATTACGACGACTGGTACCGCGACGGACTTATACCTGTTCGCTGGACCTTCCCTGGCCATCGATGTAACAATAAACATCTGATATTATCCAATTGTTAAGGAAGTGACAATTCATCGCATAAAATGGGCTAACCCTCTTCGAAAACAGATCTCAACTCACTTCTCCGTAAAAAGTAGAAGAAAATTGTATATGTAATAATTATTGCTAAATTGCAATAAACAAAAAATTCCAAAAACACGTATCCCCTATTTTGATCCATATGTTTAATATACAAAGCTGCAAAAAAATCGAACTGCATTTAGGGTGAAAAATTGAAAAAAAAAATGCATTTTTTAAATATATTATTTAAATAAATAATTTCTCCCGAAATTTTTGTCACTAACTAAATTCCTGACTAAAAACTACACAATTTAAAAAAAATTCACCTTCCTACACCCTCTAGTTTCCGAGATATTGAAGAAAATGTGTTTTCAACCCCCAACTTTGAGGGCTATTTTCACCCCCTCAACATGGATGTCTGCAGATATAAAAAAATACGTGTCAAATGACTTTTAAAAAGCAACAACATATATAAATTTCATTAAAATCCGCGTGTGACACGTTGGTGATGTCCCTTGTTATACTTGGTTAGTGTTTCTTGTTAATAATTCAAAAACTAAGCGTCAGTTAACATTTTGGTAAGGGAAAATGTTGTTCAATAGCACCTTAGCTACTATCCCCTGAAATTATGCCCACCAGTAGCCGAACACCCTGTACAGTGAAGTGAAGTGATTTAAATGGTCATATATTTTTTAATTCTTAATTAATTGAATAATTTTTAATTTCGATTCGTGAATTTTATTTATTCTTACGAAAGTAAAAAATTTTCTTTTTTACAAGAGTATTTTTGTGATTTGTTCTATAAGATTTTGATATCGGTCTTGATCGAAGTAAATAGATAGCGTTCATTTTTAACCGACTTCGAAAAAGGAGGAGGTTACTCAATTCGATCAGTATATTTCTTTTTAACCGACTTCGAAAAAGAAGGAGGTTACTCAATTCGATCAGTATATATTTTTTTTTCTATGTATGTTCGCCGATTACACTTAGCTGGGTGGACCGACCGGAACGAAACATTTTGCATCTGGTAGGTTCTGACTCCCCATTGGTACCATTATCAAAAAATTTTTCATTTGTTAATTGCAAAGTATTGTTATTGCAAAACAACCGGCAACTTTTGAAATAAACTTTTCTCGATTTTAGTGTGCTTTTAATATCTTATCACGGACATGATTCTGAACAATTTTGTTCCTATACAAATTTCGCGGAAAGGTTTAGTTTTCGAGATATTAGCGAAAAATTGTTGAAAAGTTTTGAAATCAACTTTGGACGATTTTCATGTCCTTTTAATATGTTATCAGGGGCACGATTCTGAACAACTTTTTCCTTATCCGCAATTAAGGGGAAGCTTTAGTTTTTGAGTTATTAGCGAAAAACTATTGTGACTAATATATTGAATTCTACGTATGCCTCCGTGTCTCTGGTGGTGTATGAGTCAACATGCAGTCGCCGATTATCTACTGTTTCTACAAACACGTCTTGTCGGCCAATAAAAAGCGTGAAATAACATAATTTTAAGAAAAAAAATACGCCGACTTCGAAATGCACTAAAAAGTATAAAATAATTTCTATTTCATTCAATCATACAATTACGTCACAGATATGAATGAGCATATTTTTAGTGCATTTTGAAGTCGGTGTATTTTTTTTCTTAAAATTATTTTATTATTTTTATAAAAGTGACTGCTGTCTGTTTGCGGAGATTGATACCAGAATTGAAAGTTTTTGTAATTGATATGTAAGCCAAGAATATTCGAGTTACCGTAAAATTTCGCGAGTGATACTTATGAGGTTATGCACCGAAGAGAGAAAAGGTTATATGCTAAAGTGCTCCGGCAAAAGTTTGTAAGTGCCTCTTATTCTATCTTGCACTCGTCTTCACAATTGGTGAACTTTTTACGCGTTAAATTGTAGTATACCCAGTTATTTTTTGTTAACTGTTACGAACCTAAATGGGTCATTGGGGGTTGGATAATGCAGTGAACACGGGTCAGTTGTGAGCTGAAAATGGTGGTTTAGCGCCTGGGATACATTTTTACGAGACAGTATCCTTTCTACGATTAGACTTCTCTACAACGGAAGCAGGGAGAAATAGGAAACACCTCACCGCATGGGGATCCTCTCTACGGTAAGACTTCTCTACAACGGAGGCAGAGAGAAATTGGATGCCCTTCGCGGATGTATCACTGGTTCTTGCCAGTATTCTTGCTTCATTTCTGTCTCATAGTTCACGTTAGGCACGATTCAACTACTCTTTGCTCCAGGAGGGCGAGGTTCACTTGGTGGAAAATGCTGATCCCCCTTTCTGCAAAAAGTTCTTCTAACTTTCTTCCCTTCTTCCCTTTGGTTAGTATACCGTTTTAAATAACACGGGTGTAATCTTAGAATGCTAGCATATTAAATTTCAAGTTGTGCAGCGTGCTTGTGTGCAGTGCAAGTTCTTTGCTGTATTAAAATAAAGAACGTAAGGACCTTGTATATGCGAATTTATTGGCTAAATAGAGTAAGAACTCATTTATCTTTCCGATAAATGAGATTATTGTATTTGGAGCGTGGTAGGGATTTAGAGATTGGGTGAGTCACTGTTTTAGCCACCTCCACGTGGTGTGATCTGATAATCGATATCGTTCTTTAAAGATCTTCGAAATATAATATTTAGAAAGTCATAGCAAGCTAAGAACTACGATCCTTGTTTAAGTAAAAGTTTTATTTATTTTGCAACACTTTCTTTTACACTAAAGTCTATTTCTTGGAACGAAGACCAATATATTTGCTTAATGCATAACTCTGGATTCCAGGAATTTGTACGTTAAAGCATGGAGTATTCGTTGATGGCAAAGCAAGGCACTGATTTTTGCATGATCGATTATTCAGCGTACAGAACAGGAAATTACATAAGATCATAGATGTAATCTGCATTTTATTTGGGCTGTTCTGCAGAAAACCCTCATGCACTAAATCACGTCAAAGTTTGCAAATAAACTCCTTTCTAAGAAACAAATCACTTGTGAAAACAATTTTTGAAAACTCCAAACAAATTTTTTACCATTTTTGTTATTTCTTACCTTATTGACGATCGACTATTCTGACAATGATGCTGGGAATTAAACAAAATTTCGAAAATAGAAATTTTTTAATATTCTTTTTTTTACACGTACATGTACATGAAATAAATTAACACTTTGTTTAACAGATGAACCAAACTGGCAAAATAGACTTATCGTATTGCAACACTACAACATACAAAAATTTGTACTTTTCAGGACTTATAACTATTTCCTTACAAATTAATACTAGTACAACTATTTCCTTACAAATACTAACATACAGTCTTTGGCTTGGACCCAAAATGAGCATTAGGGTGGCCCTTATTTTTCGACTTCAGATTTTTTTTTGGTCTCACCCCCTAAAATTTTGACACTTGATGAAAAAATGATAATGTCAAAGTTTCAGCATGATTGGATAACAGGAACCCGTGCCGCAATCGAGTTGAAGTTTTGAAAATTTGCACGATTTCAGGTTAGCGTCGAATATGTTAGTGGCCTTTTATTTTAAAAGTATCAGTGAATATTTTATAATGAAAATATAATTTTTTATATATATAATTTTAGTGTTGGTATATGATTTTCAAAAATATACTAAAAATTACTGAATGTTACCGCAAATGTTAGTATGAATCTCATTCTGTAGTTGCTGAAGCGGTCATCTCGAATACGAAAACTAATCTCCTATTCAGTCAGCCATTACAGATGTTATATAAAATGAAACAAATATTTCGGTATTAAAAAAATGTATAGTAGGTGTTCTGCATGATAGATATACAAAAAGATTCCCGGCAGTGGTGAATATTACCGAGTTTTACCTGATCCCTTGATCAGGTAAGAATTAATTTATCAAATTTTAAAACAGGTATACAAGATTCTTATGTTTATGGAAAGCTCCAGGATGTAGAAGAAAAAATAAATTTTTGCTTGTACCATTTACGACAAAAGCAGCCGAGAGATAATTACAAAGAACTTTTGGAGTTGATGATAATTTTTCTTGATGAATCTCTTCCACGAGGAAATACTTTTCATGTTCTTGGAGCGTTTTATAATGCTAGGTGGATGGCTAAAGCAATTTACGTGCTAAAAATTGATTTATGCCGACAAGAATTTTTATTGGATAGTAACGAAATCATAGGGATAAGTGATATATGTATTCTTTTAGCTAATTTATACATTCAAGTCTGGATTAATGCATCAATTCCCGTAAGAGCACCATTACAAAATCTAAAATTCCTTGCTAGAATAGGAATACGCAAATTTCCTAACCATTTATGATACCTTGTATCTGAGAACGTGGCATTATTCTTTTTCGATCAAATAATACCATTGAACACAAAAAAGAAAATGATTAAGGCTCTAAAAAATGATAATACGGAACATTCAGTACAAAATTATGTAAATATGAATATTGATCGCTTCATTTCTACTGAATCCAAAAAATGGCTTAACAGGTACAATATACCTACAGATTTCTTAGAAAAAGACCTTTCCTTGTGGAAAAATGATATTTCATATCAAAAAGGTTTGGAAATTGCAAGAAATTTAAGAGTGGTAAACGATACCGCTGAACGTGATGTTAAACTTATATCTAAATACAATAATCTGTTGACCAAAAATGAAGAAGAAAAACAATACATTTTACAAGTAATTGAGAATTAGAAAAGCTTTTATCCTAACGTAAGCAAATCTATATTAACACAGAATATACAGGGTGTTCGGCTACTGGTGGGCATAATTTTAGGGGGTGGTAGCTGGAGTGATTCTGAACAACTTTTTCCTTTACCAAAATGCTGGTTAAAGCTTAATTTTTGAATTATTAATGAAAAACACTGACCAATGAGAGCGCGTATAGACCAGTCGCGCGACAGCGTGAGCGACAGCTTCGAATATGACGGCCGATCGTCGTCGTGAACAAATGTATCGATACTGTCGGTATAACGTCGGTATAACGTCGGTATAACAGGAAGCTATTAGGCAAAAGTTAAATCGAATAATGAATTAACATGTTAAGAATAATATTAAATTCTTCGTAATTCGTGAATGAGAAATAAACCAATTAGTTGTTGTTTACAACAACCACACGAAGTATATTGTATTTATTTTATGCCTTCAAAAAGGGAAAAGAATAAATTCACGAAAATTAATTTTGTCAACTATACTAATGAAGCAAACGAATAAATTCACGTTTCAAAACGAATGAGTACCTTGCCTATGAAATGAGATCGAACTGGAATAGAATATCTAATGCAGTACTTCATTGAAGTGAAATAAATCTATTGCTGCGTACGTTTAATTTTAAAAATACAGAAGTAACTTAAATAACACTTACTCATTGATTCATGGAAAAACTAGCTTCGATAAAAAATATTTGTGTCACCGGGTAGATCCACCGATCAGAGCATCAACAGCTGATGTCCTGGCAGGGTCAATGAACTCTCAATTTATTTCACTGTCTTTTTCTAATAATAATTGCACAACATAAGCACGACCGGTAAACGGACCGAATGAAAACGCGTGAACGATTATTCATAGATATGTATGTTTAACGATACACTATTCTAATTATAAGATATCTGAATTGAGGAATCGAAATTATATTATATTTTATAAGAAGACATTGTTAGACTGGCTACGGATCGCGGTTTTGTTCTCGATCGCGAGGCATACGTCGCTAACGGTTGCCATGCAACGATGATCTGTTGAACGACTGCGGCGTCGATCGACAGTCATCGTTTATTGTCGAAAGAAACGTGTCGAAATAAAATGTATCGTTGTTTTTAATCGAGAATTCCGTTTTCTTGCTTTCAAGATACTATAGTTTAAATCTGTTAGTTTATATTGAATATTGGCAAGCCTCTATCTCTTTTGTTTATATGCAGTTGCATGCTTGTGGCAACTGACTTCGCGTAACACCGAGGAGGAAGTTGCGTTATTCACTTTTTATAACTATTCTAATAAAGTCCACGCTACTGTTCGGATCGTTCTCATCACGTCTTTGCATTCCACCTTAACCTTAACAGGTTATGGGCCCAGAGCGCGGTTTCGAATAAAATATTACGCGTTAAGATTCGTGAAATAGTTCTGTGTGAATATTTCGAGTTTACGCGAGTGTGCACTAACCGGCATAGTTTCGAAACGAAGACAAGATGAGTGGTCAGGGATGGACGAGAATCGAGCTATTATCAAAGGACAATTTCGACACTTGGAAGTTACAAGTGCGTGCCGTGCTAATCAAAAATGACCTGTGGGAGTACGTGGAAGGTACGAGAAGAAAACCCGAGGTCGCGGAAGGAGACAACGTCTCGGCAGCAGCGGCGGCAACGTGGGACGCCTCAGACAGAAAGGCGCATTCGGAGCTCATTTTGGCTATCAGTCCAACGGAATTGAAGCAAGTGAAGAGTTGCACAACATCTCGCGAGGTTTGGCTAAAATTACATGAAATTTATCAATCACAAGGACCCGCGAGAAAAGCCACGCTGTTAAAGCGTCTCATGCTTTACAAAATGGCGGAAGGCGACGATATGCGCGAACACATTCGGCAATTTTTCGATACGGTCGATAAATTGCAGGAAATGGAGGTAGACGTAAATAGGGATCTCCTAGCGATCATGTTATTGTACAGCTTGCCGTCTAGTTATGAAAATTTTAGGTGTGCAATCGAGTCGAGGGACGATCTCCCTGAGCCGGAAGCGCTGAAAATAAAAATACTCGAGGAGTTCGACGCGAGGAGAGCGACATGGAAAGAGAAATCGCAGGAAGCCATGTTTGTTCGGAAACATCACCCACCTAGTAAGGAGTCTCCAAAACAGAGGGAGACAGTGATTGAAGACAAACAAAGAAAACCGAAGTTCATTTGTTATAAATGTCGAAGGGCTGGACACAAAGCATCCCAGTGTCGCGCGAAACGATTACCGACCGAACAAACTGCCGGTAAAGCGGAAGAAGTTTCATTTTTTTTGTGCGAGGAGCGGGCGAGCGCCGCAAGCGCTAATTGCGCTACGAGCGCAAACATATGGTGTCTTGACAGCGGTTCGACATCTCACGTGTGCGGTGATCCCGAAAAATTTGACAGATGGACGGAGACGCGGCAGCGACGACTGAACTTGGCGAGCAACGCGACCACGTCGATAGACGGAGCGGGAGAGCTGCGGATAACCCTTCAAAGCAAAGATGGCGGAACAAATGTAAATTTAAAGGACGTTCTTTATGTGCCCGAATTGAGAACGAATTTGCTTTCTGTAAGTAAAATTGCCGATAAAGGGTATAGCGTATTATTTAATAGTGAGGGCGCTGTGATTCGAGATAGCAAAAATAACCTTGTAATGTCCGCGAAAAGAAAAGACGGATTGTATTTTACGTCGGAAATCGCGGAAACGGCCGGAAGCGTGTATTGCTGAGACGCCAATTAATGCAGCTCTTGAGGGACCCGATGCTTCGAAGTGGCGAGAAGCGATAAAAGACGAATTCCTCAGTCACGTTAAAAATGAAACGTGGGACGTGGTCGACCGACCTCAGGCGAAGAGCACAATCAGCTGTAGAATTGTCCTACGAAATAAATTCAAACCTGATGGTTGCATTGAAAGACGAAAGGCTCGCCTGGTGGCCAGAGGCTTCAGCCAGAAGCCCGGAGTAGATTTTCGCGAGACTTTCGCACCCGTCGCGAGAATGAATTCCATAAGGATGGTGTCTGCTCTAGCGGTACAATACGGAATGGAAGTGCATCAACTGGACGTTACAACCGCATATCTGAACGGCAGTATCGACGAGGAAATATACATGGACGTTCCCGATTTGTTAGCAAGATTGCTGCCCGAGATAATTCAAGAGTGCGGAGACTTGGCACTTCGAGACGCGGCTAGAGAGATGCTGAAGAGACTACAGTCCGGAAATAAGGTATGCAGACTGAAGAAAGCGTTGTACGGTCTTAAGCAGGCTGGTCGACAGTGGCACATTAAACTTCGCCAGGACCTGCAGGAATTGGGATTGCAGCCTCTCAGCGGCGACACAAGCGTTTACACCGCGAAACGCGACGATAAGTTACTACTCATCGCAACCTATGTAGACGACTTAATAATAGCCTCCAACGAATTGAATTGGATCAAAGAAGTTAAGGAAAACTTGAGGCGGAGGTTTGCGTTGAGAGATTTAGGCAAAATTAGTTGCTGTCTTGGCCTAGAATTTACCCAAGACGAGGAGGGGATGTTCATTTGTCAAGAGGGGTATGCAAGAAGCATCTTGCGTAAATTCAGCATGGAAGACTGCAACCCAGTCTCGACCCCAGTGGACGTATCCAGGAAGCTGGACGAACCGAACGAACCTCTAACTGAGGCAGATTGTCCTTTTCGCGAACTAATAGGGTGCCTTATGTATCTTTCAGTCTGCACAAGGCCAGACATCTCGTACGCTGTGAACTCCCTGAGCCAGTTTAATAACAAATTCGGAAAGGAGCACTGGATCGCTGCGAAGAGGATTCTGCGTTATTTGAAAGGAACGTTGGATCACGGTCTAATGTATACGCGCAGCAATCACCCATTATACGGATGTGTGGATGCCGAATGGGCCGGTTGTATAAAGGATAGAAAATCGTACACCGGCTACGCCTTCATTCTTGCAAATGCAGCTACGAGCTGGGAATCAAGAAAGCAACAAACTGTCGCTTTGTCGTCGACTGAATCGGAGTACATGGCTCTCGCCGATTGCGTGAAGGAAGCAATACATGTTCAGCGCTTCATGAGTGAAACAACGGGATCGGATATAAGTCCAATAACCATTTTCAACGACAACCAGGGATCTCAAGAGTTAGCTAAAAACCCCGTTTTTCATTCTAGGACTAAGCACATAGATGTAAAACACCACTTCGTGCGAGAAGCTGTCGAGAAAAACCTCGTAAACTTAAACTACATGCCTTCGAAGCAAATGCCAGCTGACGTGCTGACGAAGGGTCTCCCGAATTCGACTCATACGTTATGTATTAGAAATTTAGGCTTAAGAAAGCGCAAATGTAAAGAAGATGTAAACGTTAAAGTATGGCGTTCAGAGGCTTGAGAGGGAGTGTTAGTTTATATTGAATATTGGCAAGCCTCTATCTCTTTTGTTTATATGCAGTTGCATGCTTGTGGCAACTGACTTCGCGTAACACCGAGGAGGAAGTTGCGTTATTCACTTTTTATAACTATTCTAATAAAGTCCACGCTACTGTTCGGATCGTTCTCATCACGTCTTTGCATTCCACCTTAACCTTAACAAAATCATTTATGAATTTTCGTTCACGTGTTTTCATTCGTCCTATTTACGTGTCGGACTGACAGTGAAAATTAGTGCAAATTAGTGAAAAATGAGAAAGAAAAGTGATAATGAAAACTCATAATGAAAGATGAAAGTGATAGGTGACAATGAAGTTTCTTGAGAGTTTTTTGAGAGTTTCTGTATGGTGATTGATTTATATTAACAGTAAGGACCGGTGGATCGGACCGGTGCCAGAGACGCATTTTTATTGTGATTATTTGCGGTTTAATGGGTGAGCTACATTTAAATTTATTAATTACTGAATTCACATTTTTATTTGTTGAATAGAAAAGTTATTCAATTTTTTAAAAATGAGAATTTGTTCTTTTTCATCATTACAATATCTAACGAAAATAATTTTCCATATTTTAGCTATTATTTCTTTGCGATAACGAATAAACGTATTGAATAAATTCGATTTACTTTGATTACGTGAGTAGAGACTAATTTTGTTATTTCTTGTTCATGAATGAATGATAATTCAACAATAATCCAGATTTTTTTATTTATTATTCAATGTAACTTTCATCTAACAGCTTTCTATTATACCGACGTTATACCGACGTTATACCGACAGTATCGATACATTTGTTCACGACGACGATCGGCCGTCATATTCGAAGCTGTCGCGCGACCGGTCTATACGCGTTCTCATTGGTCAGTGTTTTTCATTAATAATTCAAAAACTAAGCTTTAACCAGCATTTTGGTAAAGGAAAAAGTTGTTCACAATCACTCCAGCTACCACCCCCTAAAATTATGCCCACCAGTAGCCGAACACCCTGTATATTAAACGCTACGTACAATTTAATAATAGGCTAATTTATAAGACATAACTGAAATTCCATTAAAAAATATTTTGCTTATAAGTATTTAAAAAAAATTCGTTTATAAGTGCTAATACAATCGAGATTATTGGAAAATTTATCAACTTTTGTACAAATTATATACAGCTCCCAACCGTCACATTCTCTGGTAACTTAAAAGCTACGTTACATTCGTGTGTAAATGTATTGTATGTAAATATATAAATATGTATGTGTTTTAATTGTATGTAAATGCTAGTATTACACGTGTAAAAAATTATAATTTCATTATAAAATATTCACTGATACTTTTACAATAAAAGGTCACTAACATATTCGACGATAACCTGAAATTGTACAAGTTTCAAAACTTCAACTCAATTGCGGCACGGGTTCCTGTTATCCAATCATGCTGAAACTTTGACATTATCATTTTTTCATCAAGTGTCAAAATTTTGGGGGCTGAGACGATGAAAAATTCGAAAAAAAAAATCGAGCTCTATAGCTAAGGGTCACCCTAATGAGCATGTGTTAAACGTATCCACAATGTTTTATATAAATAAATTAATTTCGATTAAAAATTTACTAACTATTTTTATTGCTTTTATGTTCGGTCCCATGATGAATGGCTCTAATTTATATGAAGCAGTTCATCCTTCAGTTTTTTAAGTCAAATGTACCTTGATTTTCTGTAAAGTGGGCAATCCCATGAGAAATATGGATATCTAGTTTTTGTATACTATTGGCTGCCTCCTTTGCTGCAACGTGCACCAGTTCATTTCCCAGTGTACCATGATGTGAAGGAACCCATAAGAATTTTATTTAAGAATGTGTTATATTCAAAAGCGTCAAGGCCCTACTTGGCTTGTACAATTTAATGACAAGCATTATTATTGAATATATTTCCATTTAAAGCTTGAAGGACACTTAAAGTAATGCCAAACGTGCGCGGTAATTTAGGAGTTGTTTACACCCCAAATATTTTTGTAAAAAAAAAAGAATACGTGTTATTAGGGATATAAATAACAAAACGAATAACGAACTCAAGGAATTGATTAATTAATATTTATTGGCAAAAACAAATTGAATAATTTACAATACATATACAAAACAAAATTGCAAATCAGTATCGAATATAATATTTAAAGGCAACTCAAAGCGTATCTTTATTTATTAGCAATAATTTATGGCGAAGTAACGATTTGTATCGAGGAGCGAACGAATGAACCGAGCGAAAGGGCGGTCATCGAAAGAATGCTCGCAATAGATAAGCCGTAGCGGCCCGAGCCCCGCGCTATCACGTAGCCCTTCCCCCACTCCGGCCTATACAATTGCGAATACCTGGCGGCTTTGCTCTTAGGACCGGACTGAACGTCTCGGACCCTCACCAGATGCAAAGCATCGTCCAAATCGTGGCGCGGGAGTCGCGAAATAATTATTTCGTTACTCCAAGACAATAGGTAGGGCCGACTCCCGCGCCGCGCCAACATTGAGTATCACTGACAGCGGTGCGTGTTTTGCTGAACTATTTTTTTTATAAAAAGAAAGCAAAGGTGATTTTGATGCCTTCGCTTGATGCCTTCTTCTGCAGAAATGTCTGCTCTGTCATGTGGGATGGTTAGATTTTCGCCTAGACCCATAGTTTTTTAAATAAATTGAAAAATATCAGAAAAAATTGGTGCGTTTTTGGTGTCTTTCTTACTTTGATCATCATTTAAACGTATTTAAATATTTACAATGTAATAACAATTTATATAGTTTTATTCAGGATAATTCACAGATTCTTCTCGTGTAAAAAGCCACTGAATAGCTGCTACGGTAAAAGCACAAAAAATTTCCAAAGTTGAAAATTTGCAATTTTCCTTAAAATTAATTTTCTCCAAAACTGTACGTCCTAGAGAAAAACGGATTTCAGATTCGTATTCAGCTCGCAAAAATCTATAAGAATTTCATAGTAGCCGTTACGAAATCCAAAAAAAGTCAAAATTTGTTGTACAGTGTAATCAAACTCACAGAAGAAAATTTCGATCGGCGCCATTTTGTGTTTGGTGTCTTGGAACTACTCCTGGTATCTGGATCGCAGAAATGTAAAGAAGGTATGGGGAACAGTCGAATCAAATTCTTTTTTTTTTGCATTTAACATTCTTTTTACTTACCTGCCTATGCAAACTTATCTTATTTTCGCTCATTTTTAGTGTTGAATTTATTTAACACAAACTAAGTGTTTTCTTCTGCAAAAATTGTCGGGTCATAAAACTTTCTCTAACGTTGAAGGTTCGAGTCAAGAGGATGCAGCTGTGTTCTTTAACTGTTTATTTCGACTGTAGGACCCATAGGGTCTACTTGTAACGAATTTTTCCTCAACGACCTTCTTCATTCTGAACGTTATCCTTGAAGAGAAAAGACGTGCTTTTCCGTGTTTCTAGATCCAGTATTAAACTTTCTTTTTACAAACTATTTCTGCTTATTATTTTATTTCGCCACCTATTTCCTATATTTGCCAATATAAATGATAATACAATTTTTACTACTCTGTTACCGAATCATTCAAAATGATTGTATCGTCGAAATCTTTCCAACATGGAGAAATTTCGTGTTTCAAAAGAATCTATGAATTTGATTGAGGAGGAGGGTTAATAAAAAATTAGACAGAATTGAGCCTGAAAAATCATGATAATTTATTAGCTCGAATGATTCGATTTAGGGGAAAAAGCCTTGAGGCATAAAAGAACCCCTTGTAATATATATTTGTTCGTGATTGAACGGTGAAAGTGTGAACGATTATGTATACGTTGCGTATGTTGTTGAGTATGATCGTTAATTGATTTAAGGAGCACGTCTCGTTCAATGTTGTTACGATTCATGTTGTAATCTACATTGCGTAGGACTGTTCATGATAATCTATTCGAGGATTGTAGGATCCCACTCGAATAGTGTTAAGATATGTGTTCTACACCACCCTTGTTACGATGGCAACTTGGCGATGATCGTTACCGGCGCGCGTTCACCAACGCGGATTTTTTCCTCGGAGAAATTTGTAAGATTCTTCTTACCGTTTAGGCTCGCGGGTGTTCGCGGCCAATGTTGTCAATATTTAAATTTTCGGCCTTAGCCAGGTCGCTAAGAGAGGGTGGGGTGCAGGCGCGCGTGTACGTGAGAAGACCCAAAGTCCTGCGACACCGGGGTTTTTCCCTCCAGGTAGGCCCTCGAAGGCCAGGAAGACCGCTACGTCGGTTACTCGCGAAATTACCCTTCGGGAAGTACCGAGTTTATGACATGACCTGAGCTGTTGAGAACAAAACGAAACTAAAAATTTGGAATCTATTGTTTGAAAAAAGGTAAACGACTATTGCTGGTAATCTAAAATATTCAAACTCAAAAACAGCTGTTCGTAGAGGCCCTGTCATAAACTCCCTTTGGGAATCCTCACCTCATGTTCCGTTAGCGACGGAACAACCCTACATTGGCCTATTCGAGGAGTGTAGGATCCCACTCGAATAGTGTTGTGATTGCTCTGATACCACCCTACAATGGTTACTCACGCGAGGAGTTGTTTGTTAGAAGAGTGCAGGATCTCGCTAGAATAATATTATGATTGATCTTAAGAACCATCTTGCAATGGTTATTTTACGTTATACTACGCGGAACTTCTTGACTCTCGGTCCGACCTGCACAAGATTTAACGATCGACTGTCTATTTGATATATAAAAATCGCCCGTACACCCTTGCATGTTAGAGGATGACATTTAAGAAAATCTATGCCTTCCTTTGTTGAAACTGTTCAAAAAAGAAGGTATAGCCGTTAACTGATTTATGGCAAGCACATGTTTATGCTAAGACCGGTCCGGACAGGATTTGATAGACAAAAGGGTCCTCGTTGACCCGTATTTCGAGGTACACTAATCATTCTACATACGCATAAAATAATTTTAAGAAAAAAAATACACCGACTTCGAAATGCACTAAAAAGTATAAAATAATTTCTATTTCATTCAATCATACAATTACGTCACAGATATGAATGAAACCTATTTACTCGTTAGGTAGTGTATTAAATACATTTCAACCTTTTCGGAGGCGGCGCAAAATTAAAAGATTTTCTTGAACATGTCAACCTTTGGACAGCCAAACATAGGCAAAGCTTGTATAGCTATTTTTTTTTCTATACATATAACTCGACAGCACGCCGCGAAGTAGGTGTTAGTGCGTATAGAATGGAACTATGGTCTATCTAGATTCATAGAGTATGCGACGGAAAGACTCGATCGCCGCATATTCTATAAAGATAGAGCCGATCTGCCGCAAATTTGGTAATTCCCGCGTCGTGGGCTCCGTTTATAGGTTCTTAGATCCATGGCTTCCACACGCGAAAGAAGTCGATTCAATTTCATTTATATCAGAAACGTTACGAAATGAAGATGCAGTCGTTACATTTACGTATAGTCCCAGATATATCTATAATGAATCATATTCTTTCTCAGGATTTATTAATTTCCAATACGCCATACCACAATCAACTGATTATTGGCAGCAACGTTTACTGAGGTATTTTTAATTTTGCGCCGCCTCCGAAAAGGTTGAAATGTATTTAATACACTACCTAACGAGTAAATAGGTTTCATTCATATCTGTGACGTAATTGCATGATTGAATGAAATAGAAATTATTGTATACTTTTTAGTGCATTTCGAAGTCGGTGTATTTTTTTTCTTAAAATTATTTTATTTCACGCTTTTTAGTGGAATGGGGAGAATTTTATAGAATACTGTGAGACAGTTCTTCCGGGCTTTTTTTTTGTCCGCGTAAATGCCATGAACATAATTAAGTAAAAGACAACATGGATATTCGTTTTTCAATTTTTTTTTTTTATTAATTGTTGTAAAATTGGTAAATAAAATCGGCGATTGCATGTTGACTCATACACCACCAGAGGCACGGAGGCATACGTAGAATTCAATATACAGTATTCACTCCGTAAATGTTAAAAAGATCTCTACCGTAAATGTTAAAATTGTATCCCCACTACTGGGGGATCCCCCTCGAAATCAGTCAAGAATGAAACACGATCGGTCGTCGAAACGACGAGGATCGAATATCGGTGAGACACAACTAATGCAAGCAAAGGAAAAGATTGTAACTTTCTTATTTCTTACTATTTTTTCATGAAACTTTTACTGTTGTATTTGTCTAGATTTCCTGATTAAAATGACACCAAACATGATATAATTACGTTAACAATTGTGTGTGTAACGAGTGATTAAAGTTTTTAACATAAAAGAGGACGGCGAATAGGAAAGAAAGAGAAGCAGAAGGTTGACGCGTTCGGCAAACGTGAAACACTCGTGCGTCTTCTGTCTTTTAAATTAAAAAATAAAAATTCTTTATTTTTGGGGTTTCGTCAATAAAGCTTTGATTATCGTATTCGTCTTGTTTTTCTGATTAAGATTAAAATGGTACCAAACACTTGTATAGCAAGCCTTTACAAGGAATTCGCACCTCTACCGTAAATGTTACATCCCAAACTTTTATGGCTTGTTACATAAGTAATTACGATCGTAATTATATCGTGTTTGGTGTCATTTTAATCAGAAAAACGAGACAAATACGATGGTAAAAGTTCCATTGACGAAAAACCAAAAATAAAGAATTTTAATTTTTAAATTTAAAAGACACAACACGCACGAGTCTTTCATGTTTGCCGAACGCTCGAAACTCTATCCCTCTTTGTCTTTTGCATGGCTGTCTCTTTCTACGTTCGGCACACTACAAAGAATGTAGGACCTCTACCGTAAATGTACAATCGAGACCGGTAAAAGTAACATTTACGGAGTGAATACTGTATTAGTAACAATAGTTTTTCGCTAATAACTCGAAAACTAAAGCTTCCCCTTAATTGCGGATAAGGAAAAAGTTGTTCAGAATCGTGCCCCTGATAACATATTAAAAGGACATTAAAATCGTCCAAAGTTGATTTCAAAACTTTTCAACAATTTTTCGCTAATATCTCGAAAACTAAAGCTTTCCGCGAAATTTGTATATGAACAAAATTGTTCAGAATCATGTCCGTGATAAGATATTAAAAGCGCACTAAAATCGAGAAAAGTTTATTTCAAAAGTTGCCGGTTTTTTTGCAATAACAATACTTTGCAATTAAAAAATGAAAAATTTTTTGATAATGGTACCAATGGGGAGTCAGAACCTACCAGATGCAAAAGGTTTCGTTCCGATCGGTCCATCCAGTTAGGCGTAATCGGCGGGCACACATAGAAAATAATAATAATAATAAAAAAAAAAAAAAAAAAAAAAAAAATATACTGATCGAATTGAGTAACCTCCTCCTTTTTCGAAGTCGGTTAAAAAGTGTCCTTTATGATATAAGCAAAAATGTTATTCCCACCACTGCGTTGTGGAGACAGATTTCAAATTATTATATCAATACGATTGAAGAGGGGGATAAAAAATAAATTAGACAAAATTGATCCTGAAAAATAATAATAATAATTTATTGGCTCGAATGATACGATTTAGGGGGAAAAGCCTAACAGCATAAAAAACCCTTGGTATATATATTATTTTTTCTTTGTACAATTCCTAATCATTTGTATAAGAAACAAATAAGTTAGTGTTTAAAATTAAAATTAATTGGATATAAATAAAATCTTTGGAATGCCTACATTATAAAAGAACGTATGTACAAAATACTATGTGTATATCTCAAACAATTTAGGTGTTTTTTCGTTCGAGCTTAAACGCGTACTTTTACTTTTATTTACACAAATCTGAAAATGCACACTACGTTTAAAATATGTTACAAATTTACCAATATTCTAAAGTGAAATTACACGCGTCGCTACGAGATATGTAGCGATGCAATTTTGTTTTCGTACGAAATGTTCTTTGTAGAAAATGACGAGTTATCAACATGTTTCTACCTCAAAAATTCACTTCTGTGTTAATGACAAATTTACGATCACAGAAGTCATACGTTTCGACTACATAAATGTTATTATGAAGAAATTAATAAATCTAAACATAGCGTTGTTTAACTCCGACTTATTGTTTTCAAAATTAACACTCCAAAACAACTGATCCTACAAAATCAAAGTGTCTAAATATTTCCAAATAATAAAGTATTATACAAATAGCTCATTATCAGTACCAAGTATCTCGCTTTCTTACCGCCAGATTTTGTTGATATATTCTATTCGTGAGAATAAAAAAAAACTGTCATATTAACATAGAATTTAAAACACTTTATTGAAAAGTTAGAAGAAAAATATAAAATTACAAAGACTCTTTTGTTATTTGATATCGGATACAAGGTATTCCAATTTTATCTATACAATTTTACTAGTATATTCTATAAATAAAAAATAAAAAACTGTTTATACGAACATAATACAAAGTTTTACGTTTAAAATTGGGACATACTGTATGCATACGGTATAAATCTTCTTAAAATTAAACGTGCGATACAAAATTGTAAATATTACGTTATGTTAAAATGGAACTAACAAATTAGATTAGAGATTTTATTGTCTTGAAAATTGAATAAAAATGATCTTTCATATAGGAGATTGTCCCGAACCTTTTGTGTACAGCATGCTTTCACGAAAATAAGATTCCAGTTGTAACACTACATATAAACTGGCCACTGTTTTTCCTCTTTGCTTCCAGCCTCGCTTTAGTAAACAAAATGTGCCTTTGTAATATTAGTACGTTAATATGTTCACTGTTATGCAGATCACAAACAACTAGCATCTCGAAGTTCATAATTGAATAATTTAAGTACGAACAAACTTTAATTACTGTTACTATAATAACGCAGAAAAACACTAAAGACTAATATCTAAAAGTTTACCCATTTTTAAGATATTTTTAAGACATTAAACAATTCAAAATTACTTAATGTTATGTTTCAGATTGTCTTGTTGGAAGAGGAAATCGTGAGCAGTAGTTATTGTCCCTACAGGTTATTTGAAATTTTCATTATGAGGTTATATCGATTAATAAGTACTTTCATCTTTAGGTCGAGAGAAATAACCCTATTCTACATACAAGGTGTTTCATTACAGGATCTGGTAGTACAATCGAAAAAAGATAAATCTGTGTAAAGGAACAAGTTCAAAATATAAGGTAGAATTTGTTCACATGCAGCTTCATTTAAAAACTGAACGTAAATGGGTTTAAGTATTTTAAGAAGAGTTTATTTATGGCACAAAAAATTACAAATGCAATTGTTTTTTATTAATTTAAAAATTAATGCATGTTGCTAAATAAATGTATAAATCTATTTAATAATACAACTATTAATACCAGTCACTCTTCATAATGTTACTGATGCAGTTACAGGTCTGTAGTTACGATACAGGTCTACAAAGTAATCGTTAGTTTTACTAAACTTCAAATTTATATTTTTGAGTATAAATTTTGATTTCGTAAAACTATCGACTACTGTGCAGACCTGCAATCAATCGAGACCTTTGGGATATCTGTTAGACACCAATATAGAAAATAAACACATACTTCCGTATATTATGTTCATTACCAACTAATTCCAGGAACTACTGGAAAATCCGCCTTACAAAATTGTGTCTCCAATGAATCTTAACAAACTGGTAACAATTGACCAAACTTATACACCAAATTTATTTGTGAATTTAACTAACCGTGTAAAACCTAGTCCCCTTTTTGAAATAGTTCGTAACATATTTTATAATAAGCCGTCATGAATGTCAGAGGTCTATTTTTATTTTTCCTAACGCATAAACAGAACGGAATAGTTTAAAAACTATTTGAAACCGCAAATATTGTCCTTAATAATCCAATTTATTATTGTAACATATTTTATAATAAGCCGTCATGAATGTCAGAGGTCTATTTTTATTTTTCCTAACGCATAAATAGAACGGAATAGTTTAAAAACTATTTGAAACCGCAAATATTGTCCTTAATAATCCAATTTATTATTGTTGGCAGAGTTCTCTTAATTAAAATAACACGTGTTTTATTTTTATATCAAATAATGTATTTTAACTAATACACTACATAATACTATAAATGTAAATATTAAATTGTATATAATGTGTCTTAATTGAAATGTTTTTACCGCTACACCACAGCATCAGGACAAAAAAAGAATAGGAAGAACAATCCTACAAACGCGTATATGTATATGTATACAATTATGTATAATAAGTCCAAATCTATGTGTGGAACGAATATCTTTGCAGAACTGAATTCAAAATTAAGTACAGATAATTTTGATTTATTATTAAGAAAAATATTACCCGTACGGAAAAAATCTGTATGGAAAAACCATCTGTACCACATTGTTATAGGCAATAAAAGTAATATTTTTATTTGTGGTAAGATTCGAGCTTCAGCGGTATCTTTCTCCAGAGGTAGCTGTTTCATTCTTTAAGCTTAATTTTTTACAGTCATAAAAAATACATATTAATTATTTTTAATCGTTCCAGAATATTACAAAATTTCATCCAAATTAAAATCGAACAGCCCAGAGCACATTATTGCAAGTGTAACGTCCCCGGGTACATCATCCAGCCGATAAACAGAGAAGCATTTTAATTCTAATATCTTTTTCTATTGTATTACCAACCGCAAATTACCGACCGCGCCATAAAAATTCGCATGGTAATGGGATGGGGTAGCTCACGAGTGCAACATTGTTTAGAGTAGATCACCGATCGATGGCGCGCGCGTTAGTTAGAAAGAGACAGAAGATATACTTCGAAACAAAGTAATTATAAATTATTATTTAAATGTTTATATTATATATATTATTAATTATTCACTCATTATAAATTGCGTTACATTTTTAACTATTATTTTATGTATTGTTTGCGATTAATTATTTCTTCTATTAAAACACTTATAATTTGCGTATCTAAAAATGATTAAAAATACGATTTAACGGGAAAACTTGTAAAAAACTAATTAATAATAAATCAAAGCGTATTTTTATTAATCAAACTAATATATATTTGCTACTAAATAAAGCGTAATAAAATAATAACTACTTTTTGAGCGGGAAAAACCCATGATTTTCTGAGTATAAAAGGGCGTGCAGCAGAGGCTGCGAGCGCAGAACAATCTTTGAAGTACTACGTGCCGGACCTCTTAGGAAGCGACGAACTGGAGCAGTTTTAACTGGTAAGAGCCTACAAGATTCTTAGTTTTGACTGGACAGCGGGTATCAGCCATTTGGATACTCGATCGTTGGGTAGTTCTAGTAGCCAGCTAACGCAGGCTCCCCGTTCAAACGGTCTTGTATCTGAAACTCCGTAAGGAGAGTGCTATGCTCAGCCCTAGAAGAAACTAAGACATCAAACAAGAGCTCTCCAGTCACTCATACATATTTCTTATTTTTCTGAGTTACTAACTCGCCGTCAGATTCTCGGAGTTCGCTCTGGGTGGTTTAGTAGCCAGTTAACGCAGGCTCCCCATCATTGAGCGGCTTGGTCTCTGAAGCTCGTGTCTTTTGGGTGGCGTTTCAGTAATTTCAGTAAATAATTATGGTCGAGTTATTTTTATTTGCAACCCTGTTGGTCACACGTCGGTCAATTGATTCTTGCATCGTTGGGTAGTTCTAGTAGCCAGCTAACGCAGGCTCCCCAATTAAACGATCAGGTTTTGGGTGTCGATTTGTGCTCTGACGAAAAGGGCCATGAATCTAATTAGTTTAGAGTCAAACAAGGAGTAACTGTTCCACGTTTAATACAAATTTTAGAGTTTTGTAATTAACCAAATATTGTTCTGTCAGTTTTGTTAGGATCTAGATCCATTGTAAATTGCGTTATTTTCTCGCGTTGCGCATATTATTATTATTAAAACCGCGTAATTGAAGTAGTTAGCTACCGTTCTGCGATTTGCGTCAACAACAAGTCTATTATACTCTAATTTGCTTATAGAATTCAGTCACATATACATTTTTATATTTACTAAAGTAATTGTTAATTATAACTCTTTTTCTCATCATTATTTGAATAAACCTAATTAATGAAAGGTATTAACCTGTAGATTTCACTCTTTAACCACACGCCACCACGATCCCACATTCTTTTAGAATTAGTTATAGTAAAAACGAGTCGCTTAATAAGCAAAAGCCGCTCTTTGCTTCATAAGTGCTGTAAAATACCAGGTTCTAGTACCAGGGACGTTACACAAGCGAATCCTCATACACACTAAACGAGCAAAACAAGAAATTAATTCAATACTTGTTGAAATCCAACAATATATATTGGATTTCTTCCAATATCTGTAAATCATTTTGAATATTGCGTTAATATTATTAACTGAATTACTTTATTGAACCTTTAACGATAGATGATAGGATTTCACAGTAATTCGTGAAAAGCAGGAAAATCTTCAATTGGAAGTTAATTATATAGAACAGAAGTAAGAAAATAATCCAACCCATGTTTTCAATTTTTCGTCTCCCTTTGATCATTCACTTTACAGTCAAAGCTTCACAACAATTTCTGAACAAATTTATGGTAAATTGTATTGGTAGTTCATCTCTAAGACTTCCGTAAAACTTTAGTCAACTTTATTTCAACTTGTTTTGCTGAGTAAATCGCATTAACCTTTGATTAGAATAATCACAATTAATGACAAACGAATAACACTTATTCTAAAGACCATTTCAGTTATGGATAGGGTAACGGTGCAGTGGACCTGCAAAGTACGAACAAAAACGTCAAAGAAAGCTTAATTTCAAATTCAAATGGAAACTGCAATATACGATAAAATCTTAAGATTTGGAGCTAACGCAGAGTTCCGCCCAAGATTTGCAACGCGTCCGCGCGCAGTGACCCGATCAAGGGCAAGATTTCCGTGCGTTCCATCGAACTTTCGTCTACCGGTCGATGTGTGACCTTTTGTACTCTTCGTTCAAAATTAAATAGTACAATCGTAAATAAAGTGACTGTGACTGTTTCCCGTGTAAAAAGTGTTAACAGTTAATTCCCGTCCTCCATTCCCGAATCAAAACCCCACATCGAATAAAATCCAGCCCATTACCCAACAAACTTCAAGCATCAATTATATTTCTTAAAAAAAAATAAAGCTCGGTTTTTTTGCATCACTTGAATAAATGTATTATAATTTGAAAATTTTGGCAAAAATATTGAAACACAGATGGACCATCTTTATTTATACTTAAAAATCAAAGGTTTAGCGTCAGGTAACGTTAACTCCAAAAATTCACTTTTTATGTTAATAACAGGTTTACGATTACAAAAGTCGAACGTTTCAACTAGAAAAATATTATTATGAAAAAATGAATAGTTTAACAATTTTTAATTGTTCTTCCAGTTAACGTTGTCTGACTCTAAATTCTCGAAAAATACGATTAGGTACCGCGATATACATCATGTACTAGGTTTTAACGGCCACAGGAAATTATTACATTCAACAAGTCGGACTAAGTAAGAAAAAAATGTTATATAAACATGGCTATTCTAAAGCTTTATTAAGAAGTTGGCAGTAATACGAAACAAGGTGAACAGTAGCAAGCTTACGGTTAATTCGATGCGATAGAGAAATAGATCAGTATTATTTACTATTATTATGTTTATATGAGATATGTTTATTGTTGATATGAGGTTGATATGTCCCAGTCCTATTAGTAAGTTCATAGACTTTATACCAAAATGTCGAAAATATTTACGAATTCGGAAAGTAATAAATTTTATTTTCTACCGAGAACAATCTTGTATTGCCAATAACGGTAAACATTTTGAGATCAAGTATTAATTTCTTCTTGCATGAACAGGGTTAGCGTAAATATTGCTGATCTGTTTCTGTATGACATAGCATTAATTTTGTGCTTGCTATTGTTCCCTTCATTTCGTATTATTACCATAACTTGTCAACACATCTTTAAAAGATCTAGGTATATTTCTTATTTCAATACATAGAGTATATTAACATTTGACTGTTAAATCCTGGGTCATCCTGTATATGGTGTTTGCATAAGTTCTTTATGTACACTATCCGTAATAAGCATTTATCAAACATCTTCGATTATATTTGTAGAGGATACTACTGGGCAATTTGAATAAACCACTTCTCGTTTGTTATATCAGCGTTTAATCAGTTTCGTTGAATATACAGCAACGTTATCATGCCGGAATATCCACTAATAATTTGATAAAACATCATGTGAGTTTTATTTGACAGGAAATGAATTTGTACTATATACAAAAATTATCGAGCCCATTTCTTATGCAACGTTCAGAGCTCGAGTTAAATTGTTTATTTTAACTGTAGGATCGATATGATTGTTGTGTAGTGTTTCAATTAGAAAATAAATTTTCAGCGTATAGGCCAGAAATTATGAATTATTTTATTTCATCGCTTATCTCTTATACAGATATCAAATATCTTATTTTTCATTGATTGTAATATTTCTAGATATTTTTTAATTAGCTTCAAAACGATGATACTTTCAACAGACATAGCTCATAAATCATGACAGATTTCTCTTCGTATTATTAGCAGGATAAAATACTTTCTTCTTGTCTCAAATGATAGCAGCGAAAAGAATACCCATCGGAGCCGTTCAAATTTAATTTCTTTTGATCAGAAAAGATTACTTTGTCCCATTTAGATATTCAGTTTGTTCTTCCCAGTAATTTGAATCTATCTTTCAGCTGAAATTTCCCGTTATTTCCTCATCCCCAGTTTTTTACTCACAGCGTCCACCGTTTTACTTGTATTGTTGTGTTAAATAGAAATGTCGTATTCATTTTGAGCGAAAATATCAAAAAATAAAGTATAACAAATTAAAATATAAATTTTACTAAAGGTTAGGTGTGGGGGGCATGATACCTGTATAATTTAAACTAATAATTAAATTGATGATAATTAATCATTGTTCGTCAAAATGATTTACATGTGTTTTAACTTTCCATTTATTGAAAAATTTATTCTATTATGAAGTGTAATAAAACATTTAAACACATCTAAATATATTCGTTAATCGATTAAAATATTTGTAAACATTCTTTCGATGCACCTGCTCTGTCCTCATGATTTTTCAGTCACTTCCGATAAATTGGTAAAAAAATGTGTTCAACAAAAATAAATATAACTAACGTCAGGACGAATCCTACTATCCAATACACTATGACTGTATGTTGTAAAATAATGCTATTATAGTTTTTGCCAATTTTTGAAGGCAAATTTTAAACTGTATACTATACAACTATAGGTGTTCAAATATTTGCAGCATTTATAATCGATGTAACCAGAGTTCAAAATTGTATATCTCAACTATATTCTGTTATGCTATAACTAGTGAGTTCACAGAGTAGGTGCTTCACGCTAACTCAAATATCCATTTACAATTTATAATACCTACTGTAAACATATAGGTGGAAGAAAAATAAGATGTAAAGATTTCAAAGTTGTTGAAAAAATTAAACATGTCTGAAATTATCAAAAATGATATCAAACATGATTATTGCTGCTTTGACGACTGACGTCAATGACGACGAAGCATTCTATGTGGCAAGAATGATCGAAAATAAAACAAAAACAATTTTTCGACGAATGCGCAACGAATATTATAACGAATGACGAACAACGAAGGATTCCGTTGCCTCCCGCGCTAACTCGCCTCTCCTACGCTACACTAGGTAGCGCCACCGGCGCGCTACCAACTCCTACTAGGGAATTTGTGCTGCATGCCGCAGTATAATATTCTGAATTGCAGCTATATTAAGAGTAATGAAATTCACTAGATCGAGCGGTGTGAAGTTAGTCGAATGTTCTCTGTCTACTTACTGGGGTTTTGGTTAGGAGAGACAAGGACGGTAAATAGGATGTTACGAGAAAACACGCATTCTCCCATCCCAAACGACTCTGCGAAGAAGTAATATTTCGACATGATTTCTTTTGCATACTACTCTCAGAGGTTTAATCTAGGTCGCTCTCGGGGCCGATTTTGGAAAAATGGGATGTGAAAAATTTTCTTCTATAAGAAATGTCAGTTTTCAGTGCATAAAATTGTTTTGGACAAAATTGCAAAATCGGCTCCGAGAGCGACCTACATTAACCTTCCGACAATAGTATGCAAAAGAAATCATGTCGAAATATTACTTTTTCGCAGAGGCGTTTGGGATGGGAGAATGCGATACATCCGAGCCGTTTGAATAACAACATGGCCGCTGGCATATCGCGCGGCTTGGTGCTGACTGGGTTCAGGACTGGCTATACGTACATACATATGGCACCCCAGAGGGTACCGCTGAAAGGGCCCACCATTAAAAAATAGTTTGCATCAAAACTAATAGCAATCGTATCATGATATTTTCTTTTCAAATGTATCATGTGCAAACACAAAATATTAATTCCAGAAATAATATATAATAAATTAGTTATGTTTTATGTTTTTTTAACAATTTTCCCGATCTTTTCTACGATATATAATTATTTCCTTTTGAACGAATAGGAAATTATAACGAACAAATAATGAAATTAACACACTAATAAGTTAACGAAGTGATATCATAAAAATAATAGTAAAAAATAAAGAGCAATCTTTATGGAGCGCCAATCTACGACAAAGTTTGAAAATCATATATGACACTCGGTTATATCTTGCTCTTCATTCACTTTTCTATCGATTATTGCGAAGTGAGCACGTTTAAAATATTTTACTTTTTTATTTTATTCTTTCGTGGCCATAGCCGATACAGAACTGTCGTCAACGATACAATTCATCCTGATGACACACTCATTCTTTACTGCGAAGAAACGTCTCATTGGAAGGGGAATTGCATTTGTACACAACACATGAACAGTCATAACCTGCCTCACTATTTCGATTTTTATTTTCATAATACGTAATTAATATTGTACGTGATTAATTAATACGTAATTAATTAATATTGATTAGGATCTCTATTACATGTATTAAATATTATTGTACATGTATACTATTAATTGCAGATGTTTTATATCTTGTAAATAACAATTATTTAAAAACACTGAATTTATTTTAATATTATTACTGTTAAATAATCAGGATCGGAGAAAATCAAAAACTAATAACACACTTCCAATTACAAATTAATTATTTAATGTTAAACACAAAGAATACACATATTAACTTCAAGATTAATTAATAATGCTGGGATAACTTTCTCATACACCAATTTACACCGCGCGCGTTTTCATTTTACGAACAAGGAGAAGGAAGTGCATTTTTCAATTATTTTTTTTATGCATTTCTAACGAAATGCATTGCTCGCACTGCAAGATGACGCCACATGCTATATTTATTTATTATTTCACAATTACAAAAGAAAAAAAATGAAAAACGTAACATGAAAAGAAACCACCTTCAGTGGGATCGAACCTACGACAAACAGGATGCACAGATTACGAGGCAGGACTCCTCACCACTCAGCCAATTGTTTACTTGGAAAAGTGTCTTACGTTCCGACACATAACGGACTACGACGTAAGATGTTACGTGTACATCGATGACTTTACTCCAATAAGATATTGCAAGTACATATAACTGAAATTACGTCGTGTTTGGTCTCATTTTAATCAGGAAAATATCACGAATATGATGAAACAAGTTGTATACAAAATAGATCAAAAATAAAAAAGTTAGCAATGCATAAGCATTGCAAACAATTGAACAGACTTTTGATCTTTGCCGACTGCCACGACCGCAGTGTCTCTTTCTTCTTCACTCGCTATCCTCCTCTACGTCAGAAACTTTTATCGTCAAATCTAAACCAGTAATTATGCTTCAAATTATATCGTGTTTGGTCTCATTTTAATTAGAACAACAAGACGAATACGATGATCAAAGTTTCATTCACGAAAAACCAAAAATAAAGAATTTTGATTTTTGAATGCAAAAGACAAAACACGCACGAGTCTTTCTTGTTTGCCGACAAATTCAACATTCTATCTGTCTTTCTTTTCCATTTGCCGATCTCTTTCACGTTAAAAATTTTAATCACCCGAACCACATTACATATTTCCTATACCTGACCTTTGAATATTTTTCTCTTGCAGGAATAGTATTAAAGCAATCACATAAATTATTTTTGTATATAACATTCTTTTATCATTAAATCTATATCTATCTTACAAAATATGTAGAGTTATGGTAATTATTACAAACAGTGCATTTTATTAAAAAAGTCTTTTTATTACGCATATGCTTTATTTATAAATTTTTGTCTCTTCTATTTTTAATACAACTAACTATTTCGTCTCGTAGTAGCAATCGATTTTTCTCTTATATCTGCGTTATTTCTTCCGAGGAACGTGCAAATGTATATACATCTTATATTTCATGCGATACGGTATCTTCTTCGAACCAGTTTAGCATATATGATTTCAGACTAAATAATAAACAAATTATTCATAAATCCTGCGCCGAACGTCCATCGCAGCCACATTTAGAATCAGTTGTACGTGAAAAAATGACTAATTTGCTGAAAAAACAAACTAACAACTATAAACGATTATAAACAATATATTCCTTTATTTCTCTAAAATTGCAACAAAAAATTACATGTGCATACATCCGCATATAAAAATTTTTTACAAATCGATGCCGCGGGCGCCCGCCGACCTTGCTACGGCACCATCGTTTCGCCACGCGTGCCAGAAAACGAATTTTGCCTCGTCTCGTGAAAAGAAAGATACATTGGAGAGACAAGGATCTATCTATCCTTGTCTATAGCTTCCCAGTTCGCCACCAGAGGTCCCCATTATCGGATTTTGGCTTTCTTGAAAATCATGGCATTACGCTTAAAATCGGCACCGGAGTACGATATTTCTTTGTTCTCGTCGACAGCTCGTTTTTCGGAAACAATATTACGAACTGGTGGGAATAGCCTACATTTCTTAATCAAGAGTTGCAACGATCAGCTAATACATCTTTGTTAAATTTATGCGATTTGAAATTTGGATTTGAGAAGATTTCTTCATTCTTCTGACATTATTTAAGGATTTATAAAAGAATTAACGCCATTTTGGTTTGGAGACTCAATAACTCAATAATTACATATTAGAATTTTGACAGAGTTTGGCGTGCAGTGGAATAAAACGATAACACGTATGGAATACAATTAATCAGATATATTCAAAATATAATTATATAAAGTAAAACTCACGAGCGCGCCTGAGCTCAACCAGGACATTGCGAATTGAACGAACAACGCACAAGATGCAAAATAAAAGAAACAGATAAATGGAGAACACATATAGATTTCATTCTAACAAATTTTTTCAATAAACTTCTTTATGCACCGTATGGCCCGTTGAGTCAAAAAGAGCCATAAAGTTATAAAACAGTTTCGTGCTGGTTCCACGGGCCTAACAGGCCCTCGTTCGTTTCCACCCGCAATTTCCCAAAAAGAGTTTTTCGTCGCCCATAGGCTGAATGTATTTTCTTAAAAGGTTTAGACATTACAGTCTCAACCGTTGTCACGAAAATGCCATAGCTTATAAAAATAAAGTCTACCCAAGCACGTATGGAGTTTTTCCATTCCCGTGATCACCTCAGTTCGAACCAAAAATTAATCTTTTGAGTCTTGATAATAAAGTTACTTCAGTTCTATCCGTGGAGTTTTACATAACTTTCAAAAGTTTTTGAATATGACCGGATTACGAACTTATTCGTGTTCAATCTTCTCGTAATCTCTCTAGAATAACCTTCTTCTTTCAATATTTTCACTTTTCCAACTTTTGCAGGGCTTAGCTACATAGCTCGGTTCATTATTCTGTTTATTATAATAATTTTTCACCACGCTTTCAACAATATTACCTTGACAATGTCATTCTACGTACTAAACAACAGATTAACAAAATAAAAGCATGCATGAACGAGTAAAGTTATAAAAATACGAGATACGGTTATTCAAGTGAGGTAGCAGCATTTGTTTGCTTTCGCGTAAAAGAGAATAGTTTCATTTTAAATATATAATTTTCGAAACGAGATAATTTTTAGTAAATTGGATTTATTACTGATAGGAAAATAGAGTATATTAATTTAAAGCTTGCAATTATTAATGTATAACACTTGAATCTTTGAAATTTTTAAATTTTTCCTTGAGTAACGTTCACAAAATACAGAAAAATTTAGACGTTAGTAAACAAGAAAATCTTTAATGTATTATTTTTATTGCATTATCGACCACGAACATAAAAATTACCAACCACAGCATAACATTCGCGCGATAAACAATGGTTAGGTATAGATTAAGTATCATATGAATTTATGTTAATATACGTAAATCTCCGATCGATGGCGTGCGCGTTAGTTAGAAGAAGACAATGAATACAAGGTGTCTGACAATTAGTGTAAGTTCCTGAAATGAGGGGTAGCTGACATGATTCTGAATAAGATTTTCCTTTGCAAAAATAGGGTTTGAAGTTTCGTTTTTGAATTATTAAGCAAAAACACGGATCAATCAGAGCGCAAAGATTACACGCACCTAGACGCGAGAGTGACTGCTTTAAGTCTATATATGTATAGTATATATGCCGTTTTTTATTTTTTCTTAAATAATTGTTAATTGTATCCTTATCTTCATATATAATTATGTTATAGGTTTTGTAAAAGCGCGCGAACGGTAAGAGCGATTGAGCTAACGAATGAGCGATGAGTGAGAGAGAAAAAAAGGAAGAGTGAGAGAGAGTGAGAGAGAAACAAAAGGTGCGAATCAGTAGGAATTAGGGGATCCAGATCGAATCAAACTGTTAGCAGAGAATAACGCGAGCTATAGTTTTCTTTAGTTTTGTTAAAATATATGTATGTACAATAGATCAAGTTTCAGTTTCTTTATTTTCTTAGTTTTTTCTCCCCATTTTCTCTAACAATTAATTGAATAAATTTAATTATCGAAAGGTATTAGCCTGTAAATTTTACTTTTTAACCACATGCCACATAAATCTCACATTCTGTTAGACATAGTTATAATAAGTCACTTAACAGGTAAAAACCGCTCGTGGTCTCATATATGCTGTAAGATCCAGAACATAGCTCCAGGAACGTTAACACTTACAAGGAAACATATCGAACCGCGACACACCGATTTTGATGAAACTTATGTGAAAGATAGTTCTCAAAAAAATATTTGACACGTATTTTTTTTTAGCGGCCATCGTTCACATTGAAGGGGTGAAAATAGCCCTCGAAGTTGGGGGTTAAAACCATGTTTTCGAGAATATCTCCGGAACTAAAGAAGATAATTGAATTCTTTTTTTGTAAATTGTTGGTCTTTAGATAGGAAATTTTCGTGCGTAAAAAAATTTCAAGAAACTTTATTTGTTTAAATAATATTTAAAAAATTTATCATTTTTGTTTAAATTTTTGCACTAAATGTTGATCTATTTTTTTGCAACTTCGTGTACGTAGACTATGGACAAAAATAGAGGATACGTGTTTTTGGAATTTGTTGTTTGTTGCAATGTTTATTAGATATATAATTTAACATCACCTCCTGTGAAGAGGGGCAATCATCATTTTTATTAAGAATATCATTATTTTTACAATTCTTTACCATATTTTAGACATCTTATACCTCTTCATATGCAATTAATTGATTTCTCAATAATTATTGTGACCGTCGCGTCGCAGGTATGAGCGTAACGCGGTTATGATCAACGTCGCGCCGTAAGGGACATAGGCTTTTATGGCCAATACTGCTTTTATACTTTTACAGGCGTAAAGTCTTCAACCTAAATAAAATATTTAGAACTTTTGGAAACATTGGGATTTTTTAAGAAACTAAGAAAATAGAATAAATAGAATTGCAGCGGTGATTATAACCGCGTTACGCTCATACCTGCGACGCTTACAATAATTATTCAGAAATCAATTAACTGCATATGAAGAGGTGTAAAATGTCTAAAGTATTGTAAAAGATTGTAAAAATAATGATATTTTTAATAAAAATGCTGATTGCCCTTCTACACAGGAGGTGATTTAAAATTATATATCTAATAAACATTGTAACAAACAACAAATTCCAAAAACACGTATCCTCTATTTTTGTCCATAGTTTACGTACACGAAGTTACAAAAAAATAGATCAACATTTAGTGCAAAAATTTAAACAAAAATTATAAATTTTCAAAATATTAGTTAAACAAATAAAGTTTCTTGAAATTTTTTTACGCACGAAAATTTCCTATCTAAAGACCAACAATTTACAAAAAAAGAATTCAATTATCTTCTTTAATTCCTGAGATATTCTCAAAAATATGATTTCAACCTCCAACTTCGAGGGCTATTTTCACCCCTTCAATGTGAGCGATGGCCGATAAAGGAAAATACGTGTCAAATATTTTCTTGAGAACTATCTTTCACATAAGTTTCATTAAAATCGGTGTGTCGCGGTTCGATATGTTTCCTTGTTAGATACTTAATATTTAAGGCTAAAATCATATGAAATCAAACTTTCGAAACTTTAAACCTATAGCTTGTAGGTTCCATGACATTATATCTGCCTTGCGCAAAATTGATGCTATCATGCGCCCCTTAAAAGAATGGAACTTACAATTAATTGTGAACATTTTCTTCATAAAACCATTAAAAAACGCAGATATTTACGTAGTCTCATTTAAATGGTCTGCTTTTTATAAATATCACTGCTTTCACCCGCATTTGTATGCATTACATTCCATTTTACAGATCAATATGCCCTGTTTTTGTGCAAGTTAGAACTAAGAAGCTTTTTGTTAAATACGTTTCGTATAAATTTAAGCTCTAAAAATTCATACTCGCGCACTCAAGCCGTGTTTACGACTACCTCGTTAAAAATCGCTTTGCAGACTCCTCTCGTAAATTCTTTTACTACTGCATTAAACCTTAAAATCGGTCGCGTCGCAAAGATCCGAATTTTCTTCGTGTTCAAAGAAGGTTCTCTAGTCAACAAGTTCCAATACACGCAAATGTTTATGTATAAAAATACGAAAAGCTACGGTTATTTAATAACTAACAATATAAGAAAACGGCGAGAAATTCGGATTTGAAAATTTCACACCTTTCACAATATACAAAATAAAATATTCACGACTGTTGTAATTTTGTAAACGCGCGCGGTTGAGAGGAGCGAACGAGGGCTAGAGAGAGAGAGAGAAAGAGAGAGAGCGCAAGAAACAAAAGGACGCGAAACGGCCGGAATCGAGAGAGTGAGATTCATGTAGAGTCAAGAGAGCGGGTGTACAGTGTGAAGCGTACGCGGAAAATATAGCAGCGCATCATTAACGGCGAGTCCGAATTATTTCCTTATTCTTTCCTTTCCCTAATTTTCTCCTTTCCTCCCCAATTTTTCCTTTCCCCCTTTTCCTCCAATAATACAACACGACAGAGATTTAGAAATAAATTTAAAAGACATTATGTAATACTAAATTAATGATATAAGAGAAACATATTAGAAAAAGAATGTAGTCCACAGAAACATACTGAAAACGCACAGTTTAAAATAAAGCGCAAACAATTGACAGGTAAAGAAAAAGATAAAAATGTTAAAAAGTATACTAACTTTACGAAATAAAATGAAGAATTTGGTAATTTCCTTTTGAAGTACAGTGAGGAGGAAAAGTGAACACATACGATCTTTTTAGAAAAATTACATTTTATTTAATATTTGTATATAGAATAACAAAAAACAAAATATATAGTATTAAGCACAACATTTTAGGTTTTCAATAATTAAATGATGCAAATGATTGTATGCGTTTGAGGACTGCGTCCCCCAAAAGTACGATAAAAATACAACGATAATTATATTTACAATGTAAAAATTAAAATCCCATTTTATCCGTATTTTGTACCTACTAGTATATCTTTTACATTGAAATTGGAGGATACAGCAACTTTTGACCAGAAAAATTAACGAAACAAGTGTCATTTTTTTATATATTATTTAACGAAATGCCAATTTTTGAAATCTATTTATATAGTTGGATTTTTCATAAACAAAACACGAAATCTTGCAGTTTAAACAATTGCTCTAGCTCTCTTGGTTCTCGAGATATTTAATAAAATATGATTCACATCTCGCACTTTGGGGGCTATTTTCACCCTCTTAACAGAAATGTCGGTAGGTAAAAAAAAAACGTGTCGAATTTTTTTTTAAAAACTGTATTATACATAAGTTGCATTAAAATCAGAAATTATCACTTCGAGATGGTTCCTCGTTAGTGCAGCTAAACGGAAATTATTTGTCCAATCAGTTGTTTGTTACCTTTATTGTTGGCTTTTGTTGAAGTAGGTACTACACAAGTAGGTACTAGGTACGTTGAAGTAGTTACTAGGTAATACGCAAATGCGTATGCACCTTAATATATGGTTCTTTAGCTAAAAAGCCCTTTATGCACGGGATTTTCGGTAGAGACAATTGTTCATTGTTTCATATTACACAATGGCATAAAACCGCCAGTGGCGTTTATTGTTTAACACAAAATAAGCGAAATACGAGATATATGCTACATATTGAAAAGGCATTTTCAAATGGTAGTAAAATGGAAAGGTTCTAAAATTGGCTTTTATGGTACAGTCTCCTGTTGCCAATCCGATCGAAAACGTTGGTGCTGCAAAGAAAACTTCAGAGGAAATATGAATTCTACTGAAAGAGCTTTCTACAAACTTCAGGAAATATGGAGATTGCTTTCTCTCATTTAGACTACACACTTGTTCAATGCATCTATAAACGTTAAGCCATACATTTAGAAAGACTAAGCGATCTATTTTTCGATTCGATAAAATATGAGTTGTGAACCGAATCAATAAAGGTTTGATTTTAAGCCTTAATTATATCGTTGAAAGATATGAAAAAATATTGTTTATTATTGTATATGCAACTACTTATACAAAGATTTAAATTAATCATTAATACTAAAAATAACGACGTATAATACATATGTACATTGAAATTAAAAATATAATAGAGAAATACCCAAACAGATGATAAAATATAATGGAACATATACATTATTTCATTATATCTGTTCAATACTTATCATAGAATTATTTAGTTTTATTTAGATTTTAAGTGAAATTGTATAAGTATGGGTTATGTGTGATTGAATGTAAAATAACCATGGTTATTCGTTGCGCGTAATGTTGCGAATTGTGTGATATTTTATTGTAATAGCGAAGGTAGCGCTAAGTTTATTTGTATCGAAGAGCGAAGTAAGAGTGAGCGAGATAGCATTTGTAAATTTCTTAGCGATGCCTAGCTGGCGATTTCCTTGCATGCACAGGGGTACTTCGGCAAACCTGGGGCCGTTCAGGTCACGGCTAGGGGAGGTACTGTATGTGTCGCCCTAAGGCCAGTATGACTCACAGTAGAAGATGTCGAACGTCTCCGGTAATAAGGGACAGTGGACGGAGAACCTTTAGGTTCTTTTCCGGGACCTTTAGGTTGGTCTAGGAGCAAAGTCGCTATAATAGATAAGCGTAGAATTCGGGGAAAGTCGGAAAGGCCCGAGCGAACATTGCTTGGGCGAGGCCCGAATATTCATTATAAAGTCTATTGAAGAAGCAAGACGTATCTGACTCGCTCTTACGATAAAGTTATTACATTCGCGAATTAATTATAATTTTACTAACGTGGTTTCGTTCGTCAATTACTGGTAATATTTTTGCGTCCTATACATCCTGTAACTTTCATCTGTAAATTCGTACAATTTGTATTCAAACTATTTATATAAACTTGTTAACCAATCCCGATTTTGTTTTCTTTTATTCAATGTTAATTTATCAATTAACAATATCCACAAAAAGAAACACGAACTTCAAAAAAGACATCTTAACAAATTTTGTGGTTTAAATTAAGAAACGTGTAAACGGTTTGGTACGGTTGATATCAAAGTATCAATGATAAAATATCGTGACTAATTTATACGATATCCTGTATATCTATAAATGTAGAATATGAAAAACATTAAATAACATTGAAAAAAGAAATTCAATTTGTTAATACTTTAAAGAAAATTAATTTGTCTTTAATTGTGTTATTTTATAGATAAATGAATATTTGATTTTCAGGTACTGGCAATGCGGAAACTCAATTTGTGATTAAGGATAACGTCAAATAGAAGTTTGTAATTTCTAGTTTGTGCGTAAATATCTTGTGTGCAAACGATTAGTACGATTTATGATAAGCAGACTTTCGACGATATAAGCCGTATAAAGCCTGTTTCGCGATGTCGCGAAAATGATAATATAATAGATATAATAAATAATGTTAGAATCAGAACCATGTTGTAAAAAAAAAGTAACCCTCTAAATTAGTTATACATTGATTTACAGTCCACTCATATATTTTCGGATAGCCTCTTCAAGGGTCGTTTATCCCATGTTTATTTTATTACTGCTATTCCGAATCGAATAGTCTATAGAATTCCGAAAACGCTGCATTAATTTTACAGCCCTTCAGGCAATCAGCACATACTGAAGCAATAACCTTTTAGGTTTGAAGTGTCTTTAACATTGAACTGAACATATCTATCCTAAAAAGGTTCTCGTATAGTCGAAACTTTGCTTTCCATCACGCTTTGTTTAGTTATCGTAAAAGTCAATTTATGATTTCCGGACACTTTCGTCCTCTCATAAAACTCTTGAGAAAATACAAATGGACAAGATAGAACTGACTTTTTCTATTTATCACTCTCTGTTTCGGGGTCACCTAAACGTACCTCCTGTGGTGTCACGGTCCGCGAAGTATGCGTACTTCAAGGACAGGGTCCCAAGTCAGCGGGTCTTAGCAAAATAACAGCTGCCCACGTGCACTACAGCCGCGGGTTTTTCCAGATAGCATAGGGAAGTATCTATCATGGGTAAAGGGGCTAGGCCAGGCTAGCTCTCAGTCACAGGTTTTGGGAACCTTAGGTGACGCCCACGTTAGACCAACTCCCTGTTGCTAATCACAGTCCTAAGATAGACACGAGCAGAGAGTTGATTTGGTACAAAATGTTAGAAGGGAGGTTCTTGCAAAGACAAATAGCGTAGGGAAGTATCTTTCGTGTTGGTAAAGGGGCTAGACCAGGCTAGCTCTCAGTCACAGGTTTGGGAACCTTAAGTGACGCCCACGTTAGACCAACTCCCTGCCGCTAATCACAATTCTAAGATAGAGGTTTCTTGGTCTGCAAGAAAACCAAAACCAGTCAGTACGTTCTTATGTCCTCTACGTTCCGTATGTGCCTTACAATCACAACGAGTATACGTTCTCCGTGCGAAATCTATCAGTTGAGTTCAGTTTCCGTTTGAAATACAATCTAAAAATTAGATTCAACCACATAAACACTTGTATGAAAACACATCTCTAAATAAAAGACTTTTAACGAAATACAAATAACTATCCTTATTTCCGTAACAGGAGTAAGGAAGCGCGACAGTTCGGTGATTAATTTAAAAATTAACATTACGAATATCGTGCTAAAAAACAAAGCCTTTGTATAAAGCCGTTACCAGTTAATTTTTAGTGACGCATGTTTCTCGATTATTAAAATGTATGGTCACAGTACAAATGTTATATATCGTAAAATTTTTTGAAGAGCTTGCAAGTCAAGCAATCCATATCAGGAAACTCGCGGATCCCTTGGAAGTGTGAAGGAAATGGCTGTTCGCGCGATGGGTAAAATATGAACTTTTTATTGCTGTCTTCGAAGGTTGTAAATCTTTGTCTACCTATGGCGTTTCCACAACTTGTTACGGTAATGGAATTATATGTAGAATTATTGTTGTAAAGTAGAGTTTATAGAGTGGTTCAGAGTCCTCCACACTGGTGTGCCCAGGTCAATGAAAGATGTAAATCATCATCCCACTACATACCGATGATGGTAACTATGTTACCGATATCGCGCGATTTGTTTGTTCACGACCAGGGTCAACCGTCACGCTTGCACCCGTCGCTCTCGCATCTGGGTGCACGCTATTCTCGCGCTCTGATTGGTCACTGTTTGTCATTAATAATTCAAAAACTAAGCTTTAACCAGCATTTTGGTGAAGGAAAAAGTTGTTCAGAATCACCCCAGCTACCACCCCCTAAAATTATGCCCACCAGCATATGAAAATGTATTTTTCATTAAAATGCCATTGAATTATTATTTTCATATTAAAAACATTAGCTATTAATCGGAATACGATATTAACAATGTAATTAATTCATTCCCTTTGTCAATTAGTATCTAATGAAGAATATATGTAAAATCATATATAAAATTATACGAAAATTATATACGTTCGGCATGAAGGTAGTTTTCCAGAACCTTGAAAAGTGAAAGGTCCGTGAGCATAAAAGACCGAGCGAAACCCGCGTAGGGTGCAGAACAGTTTTCGAAGTCGAGCAAGCTAGAAGTATTGGATAAGTATAACCGGAATAGTTTTCGCTGTTAAGAGCCGAAACGATTCTTAATTCTTGATTGGAAAGCGGGTATACGCCACTTGGATACCTGATCGCTGGATTGTTCTAGTAGCCAGTGAATAACATTCACTGGCTCTGTTTGGCCGCGAACCGAAACCTATGCCGCGGCTAAGCAATTTATTGCAGGACCCAAGCGGTCGACGCGTAGGCCACCGTCAATAGTTTTTACTTCGGAATACGGGTCACCGAGTACCCTATTGTCTATCAGATCCGGTCCGAACGAATCTTACCGTAGACATGTACATACCATAAATCAGCTAACAGCTGAGTTTTTCGTTTTAAAAACAGTTTTGGGCAAACAAAAGCATAGAGTTCTTCCTAACCGTTACCTTCGGAAACGCAAGGGTATTTAGGGGATTTTTCGTACAACGAAAAAGTCAGTCGAACGTTGAAGCTTGCACGGTTCGGATCGAGAGTCGAAAAAGTCAATCGTGAGTTCGAAAGTTCCGCATAACGCAACGTAGCATAACCAATGCAGGGTGGTTCGGAAATCATTCACAACACCATTCGAGCGAGACCCTGCACTCCTCGAATGGGCCTCGGTAGGGTGGTTAAATCATACATCGCACACTGTTCGGGTAAGTCCTACACTCCTCGAATGGGCCACGGTAGGGTGGTTAAATCATACACTGTACACTGTTCGGGCGAGCCCTACACCCTCGAACAGGCCACGGTAGGGTGGTTAAACGTACACATCAACATTATTCGAGTGAGTCCTACATTCTCAACTCGATCATCGTGAATAATCTCACGCAACGTGAATTATCACTCAAATCGAACAATATTGAACGAGACCCTGTTCTCCTCAAATCAAACCACAATCAACTCAACCATACACGCAACATATACATACTCGTACGCATTTCCACCGTAGAATCATTAACGAATACATATTTTTTGTAAGGGGTTTTTTATGCCGCAAGGCTTTTTCCCCTAATTCGAATCGCTAGAGCCAATAAACGATCATGATTTTTAAGGCTCAATTACGACTAAACAATTTTTATTTACCCTCTTCCTCAATCAAATTCATCTATTCCTTGAAACACGAAATTCCTCCATGTTGGAAAGATTTCGACGATACAGGCTCCCCATTTAAGGGGGGCGATACCTTTAGAATCTTGAAAAATTAAAAAATTTTTTTTTTCTATAAATTGTTAGTGTAACATCTTAAAAATATTGTCTTAAAATTTTAAAGTGAAATACGAAGCCCTTTTGAAGTTATGGCCGATTAGCGCCGCGAGTATTCACGCGTTCAGTGCGGAGGACTGAAACTTTAAACGCGTTTTTCTCAAAACTACATTTTTACAATTGGTGTGGCTGATAACTCAAAAACTAGTTTATCAATCGCGCTCAAATTTTGTGCACATATCCATGACAATAGTATCTAACATATGAACCTAAATGTATGAAATAAATTGAACATTAAAGTCCTTTTTATTGCAAAATAGTGCAAAAATTTTCAATAAAATTCAAAGTTTTTCTTTAAAAGCGCGCCATTTCTTTAATTTTACACATTTTGCACATTTCTGAGGTTCATCTACTAGCTGTGAATGTTAGTTTTCGAAACATTGTCTGCAAACTTGTTTCAGACCAATGGATCTAAGGCTAGAACCCACACCGATTCACGAGACGCGCCAAACACTTCCAGGAAGGACTGTTATAATTCTGCCATTTTTAAATGTATTTAAAAACAAAAAATATTGTGTAATAGGCAATAGTTATAATAAATTATACGTGAAATTTCAAAAACGCAAAACAAAAATATCCTATACAAAAAAATTCACAAAAATCAGCCTATTTTCATCGGTCTAAAGGTATTGCCCCTCTTAAGCGGTCTTGTATCTGAAACTACGTTAGGAGAGTGCTATGCTCAGCTCCAAGAAAGGCTAACTAAGACATCAAAACGAGAGCTCTCAGCTGCTCATACTTAATTTTTGTTGAATTACTAACTCGCCTTCAGATTCTCGGAGCTCGCTCTGGGTAGTATCGTAGCTAGCGAACAGCAGGCTCCCCATTTGAGCGGCTTGGTCTCTGAAGCCCGTGTTTTTTGGATGGCAGTTAAGTAATAACGACTTACAAGTACAGTCAATTTTTATTTGCTACCCTGTTGGATGTATATTGTTCATCTGACTCTTGATCGTTGGGTTGTTTTAGCAGCTAGCGAACATCAGGCTCCCCAATTAAGCGATCGGGTTTCGGGTGTCAGTGTGCGCTCTGACAAAAAGGGCCATGGACAATTAGTTGTCGAGTCAGATTATTAGAAGAGTAATTGTTTCGAGAAAATTCATTAGCTTACAACAAGTTTTAGAATTTGTATTAAAAAGAGAATATTGTTCTGCCTCTAGCGCATTTTCCGTAGTCGACTACACCGCGTTAGATAATAAAATTATTAATCTGTCTAACTTTGCAAAAGCATATTTAGATACACTTAGAGAATCACACTTAGATCGGATTCCTCGCTGCGGTAGACTATAAACGCGCTAACATTATTAATTTCGTAAAAGTACATTTATATAAACTTAGAGACCGAATCACACTCAGGTAGGATTCACCGTAAACTATACACATTAATCAAGTTAAATTTTGTCATTGTATTAGATTCGTAAGAGAGAATCAAATCCTCGACATTTGGAATATCGAATTTTGTTAATTTTTGTAAAAGCGTAGTTAACTTTAACGAGAATCAGATTTAGGTACAATTTGACGTAAAGTACTAACCAGCGAGTTTCGTTTTGTCAATTTTAATTTAATTTACTCTCTAATTATGCACTATTTCATTTTGAGTTCTTGTTATTAAACAATCAAAATCTATTTAGTTCCTTTTTTTCCAATTAATCATTTATAATCTATATACTTTTTATTATTTTTGTTGTTATTGTTATTGTTATTTGTTAACTTCATTTTTCTTATCGTTTTATTGAATAAACCTTATTGTTGAAAGATATTGACCTGTAGATTTCACTCCTTAACCGCACACCACACGAATCCCACATTCTTTACATTTAGTTATTTGCGAAAACGAGTCGTTCAGTAGGTAAAAGCCGCTCTTTACCTCACGAGCGCTGTTAACATCTGAGCCTAGGTTTCAGAATTGTTACAAATATTTCATACGAAAATGACTGCCATTAGGGCAAGAAGTCGTATAAAATTGCGTATAAATTAACTGAATCTCTTGCCACTACAAATAAACGATGTGCAAAACGTTGTTATAATGATATGGTTCAGGGAATACAACAGGGAAACGAGCTCGCGCTGGTAAGATTAATATTGATCAAAAGAGATAATTAACTTCTGATTTCGCTTGAATAATAATTGACTTAGGTAATACGCGAAGAGTTCACGTTTAGTCGAACCTTAATACTCTCCAAAGAATATGTTAATTATCGAGTTTATACACTGCACGAAAAGGTGAGCTGCTTTAAGATATTCCCATAGATAGGTATGTTTATACTATAACACTGTACAACAGCCAACTGATTTCGTAACGGCTACTATGAAATTCTTATAGATTTTTGCGAGCTGAATACGAATCTGAAATCAGTTTTTCTCTAGGACGTACAGTTTTTGAGAAAATTAATTTTAAAAAAAATTGCATATTTTCAACTTTGGAAATTTTTTGTGCTTTTACCGCAGCAGCTGTTTAGTGACTTTTTACACGAGAAGAATCTGTGAATTTTCCTGAATAAAACTATATGAATTGTTATTACATTGTAAATATTTAAATATGTTTAAATGATGATCAAAGTAAGAAAGACACCAAAAACGCACCAATTTTTCCTAATATTTTTCAATTTATTTAAAAAACTATGGGTCTAGGGGAAAATCTAACCATCTCACATGATAGAGTAGACATTTCTGCAGAAGAAAGCATCAAGCGAAGTTACAAAATCACTTTTACTTTCCTTTTATAAAAAAAATAGTTTAGCAAAATACGCGCCGCTGTCAGTGGTACTCGATGTTGACGCGGCGCGGCAGTCGCCCTGCCTATTGGCTTGGAGTAACGAAATAGTTATTTCGCGACTGCTGCGCCGCGTCAACATCGAGTACCACTGACAGCGGCGCGTGTTTTGCTAAACTATTTTTTTTATAAAAGGAAAGTAAAAGTGATTTTGTAACTTCGCTTGATGCTTTCTTCTGCAGAAATGTCTATTCTATCATGTGAGATGGTTAGATTTTCCCCTAGACCCATAGTTTTTTAAATAAATTGAAAAATATCAGGAAAAATTGGTGCGTTTTTGGTGTCTTTCTTACTTTGATCATCATTTAAACATATTTAAATATTTACAATGTAATAACAATTCATATAGTTTTATTCAGGAAAATTCACAGATTCTTCTCGTGTAAAAAGCCACTGAATAGCTGCTGCGGTAAAAGCACAAAAAATTTCCAAAGTTGAAAATTTGCAATTTTTTTAAAGTTAATTTTCTCAAAAACTGTACGTCCTAGAGAAAAACTGATTTCAGATTCATATTTAGCTCGCAAAAATCTATAAGAATTTCATAGTAGCCGTTACGAAATCAAAAAAAAGTCAAAATTTGTTGTACAATATAATTAGTGTCAGCATGTTCAAGGTACTGCTCGAGTTATTGAGACAATCCCCAATTGCAGAAAGTCTGCAATCTAACCGTGTTTGTTTCAATATACATATTTTTTTTAAATTTAGCTGTGTCTGATTTCTTAATTATGCTGGCCCTCTACATTTTAGAAAGGGCCGCCTGAGTATGTTACTTGAGCATTTTCCTTCAGAATGATCTCCATATGTAATTAGATATATTATTTTCAAAAAACTAATTATGGATTTAAATTTTACGATCATGAATTTTACAGTTAAATCACTCTTCTAATTAATCATCAAGTATCAGTCATCTGTTTGGTCATCGGTACATTTGATATTTATATGTTGCGGTAAAAAATAGATAAAGGTGATCGAAATTAGTACAACTTTTTAGACGTGCAAATCCTTGTAATAAGTTTGTATAAAAGTTGTACAAATGTATGTTGGGTAAATATACCAACCTTTCGTATTTTAAACGATCTGAGCTTTTGGTACGAAATTATAGTATTTCTTAAATACTAATTTGTTGTGTGCAAAGAATAAATTGTGTAAATGATATGCATTGACGCAAATACTAAGATAGTTTGTCAAAAATAATATTCCGTTATTAGATTGACCTGCATGATTCCCTAACGTTAATCTCGCAGAATTTTTGGGGGAAATATTAGTACGAACGATTGTTTACAATAATTGTATATCTATATTTAGACGTAGATGAACTAAAACTCGTAATAGTTGACATACAAAACAACGTAGAGGAACACACAGTACTAAAATTTTATCAGTAGCATGCAAAATCGAATTTTTCATATACAAATTTAAATCGAATACTAAATCGGTGTAAAGTAAATTTAATTCATGATGGTGAGATCTCGATGAATTATTAAGTGTTATAGTTTTGTACATAAAACAATAAAACAGTTTTAAACTCTCAGTATATTTATGAAATGCGTGAAAATTAGTTATTATACAAATTAGCTGAAAAAAAGGGTGTTCATATATTTATGCAACATACTTTATAAATAATTAATATTTTCCGCTAGGTTGTACAATAGAGGATAAATCTATTAGAATTGACAGATGGCGAATCTAGGACTTACCGTGGTACGATATTGCATCGGAATCGCGATACTAGGGAACGGGAAATGCGTTTGTCAGGGTGGCGGTCAAACAAATCGTGGAGTTACAAAGCTGGTGTAGCTCAAAGCATTGAACTGGTGCACGCGGTGCACTCTCGTTTCAGTATTGACACGTAGCAGGCTCATAGTCTCTGCTGTGTCCTTGCCTCTTTGAAATTCTCAGCATTAGCGTTACCACGTATAAATATTTGCTTACACTGTATCATTATGAAATTTGCAGGAGAAAATGGCCTTTACTAGCACATAATTTGGGACTAGAAAATGCTTATTTGCATGTAGGGGAAATGAAATGAAAATGATACGTATTATATGCGATATTGGAATAAATTTCCGAAAAGTACCCAAAGCTAATGATATCGACCTTAATGTTTGTTGTCAGAGTAACTCTCTGAATAAGCTTCGAAAGATTTACACAACTGATCATTGGATATTATTAATAAGTTATTAATACGTTGTTTAGCGTCGTAGTATTGTACAGGTAGAATCTAAACCGTTTATGGTACATATGACGTCGGGGAAAAACCCAAGCTGTTTTTCGGTACCATATTTTTCAAACTATATTAACCATACTTAACACGTTGAGTGCCACGTCAGTCATCGGTGACTGACACTGAACTTTCCGTTGACAGTGTAAAATATGACATAAAACTAAAAAATTTACATTGTTTTAAGTTGTTACCTAAAATTTATTTAAAGTCCACTTAATTTTTATTTAATACGGGATTCTATTATTAATGGATTTTATTAAAACGTGGTAAGCATAAAAAGCATTGCTGTACCACGATACCAGCGCGCTTCTAGGCAGCGTGCGTGGCCTGACTGGGATTTCCTTAAAAAAGCGCGTGGCACTCAACGTGTTAACTGTCATATTGTAAACTTGTCCCTAAAAATTAGAATTTTTTTTCAAACTACCTGAACAACCAAACCGTTAGTCACGCCTTCTTCCCTCTATCTTCTACTTCCTCCCTCTATTCCATTTTCTCCCTACACAACTTACATTGTGATTGGAACAACCATCACTCTATCATCAAAAAATTGTTTACTTCACACATATCAAAATGTACAAATATTAGAAATGGTACAACATTCAACAAGTTCACTTCAAACCTATTAAAAACCTATTGCTGAATAAACTCATTCAGCACTCTACTTATATTGTGAATTTTTTAACCTAACTTATACACAATCGAGTTCACCCTGCACATTGGGTGCAACTATTGTGCCGCCTTCAAAAAATACCGAGTAATACCGAGTTGTAACCGTGCTGGTTACATAATATAAGAACACCGTATATATCTGTTCATGTATTGCCGCGGTATGGAGTATCCCTATTAATTTCATGGGGTTACCGGTAGAATATTTACCCCACTTTCACTAATTATGCGTGCGTATCGATCCCCACTCGATAGCGATCGAAGGAGGTCGATGCGAGGATCAAATTCGACAAACTACGTCTGGAAGCGAATCGAGTCGGTTCAATAAATATCTTTTCTGCAAAACACGGTACGCGATCGCGACAATTCGGTCAAGCCGACAATTTATCCGCGACGCGTAAACGCTTCAAACCGAGGAGTCGATCGTTCAAGCCGAACGGTGACACAGTCAGAATAAGATTTTGTAACAATTATTCGGTCGTAGGCAGCGTAGTAGTCAAAACATAAATATTAATTTGTATTAAAGCGAATAACCGAATACGGTAATTTCTAAATTAATTGGGTAAAGGGGTGGTAAGTAACGGTTGATTGGTAGTCAATTCTCTTTAATAACTTTCGACGATATTCCCACAGTTGTGAATAGCGACTGAGATCATTTAAATTGTACATTTTGGCGTGGTTCAGCTCTCAGGCTCATACAGGCAATTGAAGTGTCGCTCGGCCCACGAAAAGTGTCCCGCCGTATCTTCTAATTGTACCTGTGTGCCCTTGCGAGAGGTAGTCTCGCTAGTGTAGAATTGTATGATTTCTGCCATGTTTGATCGGGGCATAGCTCACAGACTCGTTTGAGTAACCAGAGTATCGCCCAGCCCACATATTGTGCCTGCCGACATCTTCTGGTTGTTCTCAATAAGTGTATGAATCTCATAGTTGCTCGACAAGGTCAATCTGTGTGTTACTGTACTATTCGCGTCGCGAATTACACGATCGGATCAGTACTGTTGGAATCAGGCGTCCGGCATCAGAGCAAGTCTTGAGCCCCAATAAACTCCTCTTGACAAACTCTTAGGTGTTTCAACCTGATCTCGACTTCGTGCGATTTATCAGCCGAGAGTAAAAGGTGCTGCGACAATCCACAATCGTGCTTTCCACCGAGACATTGACTCCAACCACCAATTTAAATATATAAATATTTACATATATAATCGAGACGAATTCAAAACATATATTACATGATATTTTTATTAACATATTACTCGATTTATAGAAGTGGAAATGTTATATATATATTTCTATTGTTGAATAGAAAAGTTATTTAATTTTTTAAAAATGAGAATTTGTTCTTTTTTATCATCACAATATCGAACGAAAATAATTTTCCATATTTTATCCGTTACTTCTTTGCCATAACGAATAAACGTATCGAATAAATTCGATTTATTCTGATTTCGTTATTTCTTATTCAGGAATGAATGGTAATTCAAGAATAATCCAGATTTTTTATTCATTATTCGATGTAACTTTCATCTAACAGCTTTCTATTATACCGACGTTATACCGACGTTATACCGACGGTATCGATACGTTTGTTCACGACGACGATCGGCCGTCATATTTGAAGCTGTCGCTCACGCTTTCGCGCGCCCGGTCTATGCACGCTCTCATTGGTCAGTGTTTTTTGCTAATAATTCGAAAATGGAGCCTCAACCAATATTTTGGCAAAGGAAAAAGTTGTTCAGAATTGCCCCACCTACCACCCCTTTTCGGGTCCTACACTAATTGCGGGACACCCTGTATATAACATTGGTTGTCCTTAATAATACGTGTTGAAGTCAAAATCATTGGGTGCGGGAGCATTTCGAAAATTCAATCGAACATTATAAGCAACAGCGAAAAAAAAAGTATTTTCGTTTAATTGTAACACAATGCACATCCAAATAAGCTTACGTTCAAACTGCACTCATTTAAAAGATTGCTATAACATACGGTTAAATTTTTTATGCTTTAAAATAACATTATTGTTGCTTTCTTAAAGTTCACGTAGAAATTTTTATATTTTCTTATAAAAAATCCATAAAGCTACGTAGCAAAACTACGTTTATTAAGATAGCCTATTATGAGAAAGACATTTATTTTCTACAGATGTTTATTACACACAAGTTAACAGTCATTTTTAAGGGATAGTTTATTCCTTAATCTTGTATTGTATATTTTTTTGTTTTCCAAGTCTCCGTCTTCAACGACTAATTGCGTGTGCTATAAACCTGAATTTCTAAAGGGTCTTAAGAACAGACCCGATAACCATCGACCATGTAAAGTATTGTGACCCAAACCTAGCAGAGATTTCATCACATAATTAAATTCGTCCCTTCTTGCTCCCGCTTCCATTGACAGTTCCTAGTTTGGAAAAATCGCGTTTCGGATGCAAAAAGTAGAAAGGAATCAATGTATGTAACTGATGATTGGCTTTGACATTTCCACCAATCAGGCAAAGAGGCGGTGGTTCAGTTTTCTTCTAACTCTAAAATTCAGTAAATGTCAGTTACAAAGCCGACGCGTTAAGATCTTGCGTGTGTCGAATACTGGCACCAGTACGCGCCCATAACGCGGAACAAATAGAATATCTAACTCGGACCCCATATTTTTATAGAGGCACCTATGAACCCTTAAGTTCTTTTTTTTAAATAAATTAGTATAAAAAAAGTAATATAATACAATTGCTAGAATACTATATGTATAGAAAGCAGTCATGCACTTAACGGAGGGTATAAAATGTATGTATAACTTCAACGACAGTAATATCTTTTCCATGAGCGAAATTAAAAATTCCAATTCATCCGTATTTTTTCTTTGGACCCATAGTTTATGTATGTGAAATTTGATCAAAATGGTACGTTTTATTAAAAAAATTTGCAAAATGAAGTTCATTTTTAACATATTTTTTAAACAATGTAGGTATTTATTGGTTCTTTATTAATTGTATGACGCGTTGATATTTATAATTATCCCTTGAAGTGTGAATGGAGTGAATGAGGGTTGAAAGTGGTGACGAGTGTTCGTTGAAAAACGTATGAATGCCGTGAATATTCATTTAATTTATAATCAGTCTTATATTATCCTCGAACTGTTAAAGACGTGCGGGTAATTTCTTGAAAGATTAATTAAATATTTTAAATATTGTTTCATTAATAAATGTTTTAATTAGTCAAAAGCACTACAACAAATAATTTTTTCAGAAATCTACTTAGGCCATATTATTGGCCTTCAAAAACAGAAAAATTTGCATTTTGAATTTTTTGTCTAAGCCTAATAGTTCCCGATATATTGGTGAAAATAGTTTTTTCAACCCCAACTTTAAGGGTTATTTTCACCACTTCAGAGTGGATGTTTGCCGATAATAAAAATACGTGTCAAATATTTTTTCGAGTTCTATAACATAAAAATTTCATCAAAATCTGCGTGTATCAATTGGGTGATGTCCCTTGTTAGTACGAAAAACATCCTCCCTCGTACAGCTAAGATATTACATTTATACATTTCTACTAGTAATATCTAATCATAAGTGTTATTGAGTAATTAAATAATTTATGTAGTTTCATAAATATTGCATTTTTTTCAGACACAACCTAATATCCAGACTACCGTAAAAATTCGTAGGAAAACATAATACATGGTTTCGTTGTCGGTTAGAAAATCCTGCAGGAATTTACAACCTCTGTCGACTTCGGCTTTCAAAGCATCCGTATAGTCACAGCGTGCTGTTTATTACGTAAAAAACATGTTTTTTAACCCTTTATTACTGCATCTAAACATTTATTCAAGAACAATAGTGAGAAACATCAAATATTTGTTGTTCAATAGTAATATTATAATTATAATATAGGTTATAATATTAATTATAACCGTAGAAATTAGATTTCTAGTCGTGTTATCTTGTCCATAAATTGAACATACACAACAAAAGCATGTAAGATGTCTGTTAAAGATTCCAAGTTGTAGTTTTTTTCTCCATTTTTGTCTACGCAAAATCATAAAGCTTAATTTCATGTACAGTATTTGAGAAGTTTGTAAGCTAAAGCATTAGGAACAGATTGACATTAAATATGTGTTAATGCATTACAGTCATATTTAAGCAATTTTAGAAATAAGAACAATACCGAGTATTTTAATATCCATAGAAACAATAATTCAAAGTATAATACTGATGTTACCATACATTGTTATATTATCACATTTAATATTACCAATTTTTACAAAGGACAAAACATATTTCCTTTGAAAGTAAAATATAAAGTAAGTAAACATAGAGATAAGCCTACTATTTTCATGTACTTTGCATATAAACTAGATATGTACTACATATTATAGATGCACATAGTTTGTACATACTTACTATAACTAAAATAATTTTTTATAAGACGTAAACAATTAGTGTGAACTTCATTATTAATTTAAAAAGTGATACAGATGTTTTAAAATTGTAGACTATTGTATTAAATGTTAGAAGTTACGAGCGCCCGTAGTTTGGTGGGGGTTCAAGCGAGCACGATACGTTTAGCCGAAATCGCGAGTCAGTCCTCGATAGATAAGCACGGATAGATGAGTGATATACATAGTATACGAATAGTGGCCAGCGGCAAATATTTTTCATTTTATATGTATATATTAATAAATAGTGGTAAGAAAGTTCTGGCGTGTACTTAAACCTAACAACAGGTTCTGGTAGCAAAGCGTGGTTGGAGCAGTTTAGAAAAATAAGTATTACCACGTGTCCAAAGAGTATGAGAATAGTAAGAAATGGAAAGAAATACGTTACCGGCAGTACCATTATTGACTGTATCTAACTATTTAGTTTAGGCAATGAAAATGGAGTCAATACTATGTTTGAAAAAGTTAGATAAAGCGCTGAGTGAGAAGAAGCCAGAAATTACTGAGAGTGAAACAGTGAAAGCAGAATGGAATACAAGGAATCGAGAGGCAGCGGCGTACATTAGGCTACATCTCTCAACTGTGGGCGAAGATAAAGAAGTCGTACGCTGGAGCAGCAGAAGATAAAAAAATAGTCGCCACTAATGATTTAAGATTCTTGAGGATGGAACACAACGAATCGGTAAGCGATTACGTAACACGTGCTAGAGGACTCGCGACAAAATGCGCATCACTCGGCGTAACTATAGTACCACGCGAACTCGCATATCATACAGTGCGAGGTATAAATAATCAATATAAAGAAATTAGGGAAATCCTCAAAACGCAGCGAGAAAAATCGCTAGAGGAAACTTATGAAATATTAAAAAAACGCAAGAAGGAAATTCTAAGAAAGGAAGGTCACCCCAAAGAAACAGAAGGAGGCGCCTATGCTGTACGATAACAAAATACCTAAATATATGTGGCAAACAAGGACATCAAGCGAAGACGTGTTGGCATCGAAAATCTAACTGCAAGCAGCGATCGAAGCAATACAACAAAGGGGAAATTCAAGGTGGAACGAGCAACACGAACGAATATATTAGAAGAAAGGCGGCGACTAATGTAGTAGATAATGTCGAAAACAAAGTATACGTGTTTAATGTCGAGGAGGTGGCAAACCGAGGTAATATCAAAAATTTATCTAATTTTTGGCTATTCGATAGCGGAGCGACCAATCATATGGTAAATAACTTAAAATGATTTCGAGATATTAATTTTCAGAGCGGCGAACTACATCAAGCAGGAGAAAACTGTAAATTACGTTCCGAGAGGATAGGCACTGTCGGAATTAAAGTGAGACACGAAAACATGACTGTTACAATAACAATTAAAGATGTCCTTTTCGTACCCGAGTTAAGAGAAAATTTATTATCCACGACAGTGTTGACGTCGAAAGGCTACGCATTAGTACAAGATAACAACAAAGTCATTATTTACGATAAGTATGGCGATATAGTAATAACCGACGAGATTTATGAAAAACATTTAAAGTTCTTAGCAGAACCGTACACTGATAAATACGTTGAATATGAATTATATAAAGTACAAAAGGTAAAAGAAAATTTTGAAATTTGGCATAAGCAGTTAGGACACATGAATAGTGAATACCTAATGAAAATATGTAATAAAAATTTAGCCGATGGATTACAGATAACTTGCTTTGACAAAGAATTTATTTGCGATATTTGTAATCTTGGAAAGTTAAGTAAAAAACCGCATAAAACAATAACGAGAGTTCAAGGTAAGCTACGATTAGAATTAGTTCATTGCGATTTATGTGGGCCTATGCCAACTTCATCCTTAGGCGGATCACAATACATGTTAGTACTTGTAGACGACTACTCCGGAATGTATTTCACATATTTTATAAAACACAAAAACGAAACATTTGAAAAATTAGTCACGTTCAAGGAAAAATATGAAAATTTACTGAATATGAAAATCAAACGAATTAGAACCGATAACGGTCGGGAATTTGTAAACCAAAATTGGTATCATTTTTTAGAACAAAATGGAATAACGCATAAAAAAACTATTCCATACAATCCCGAGAGTGACGGCAAAGCTGAAAGGGCTAATCGAACTATATTAGAACGTACTAAAATGTTGTTGCATAGTAGTTCCTTACCGTCAAAACTTTGGGCAAAGGCTGCAGCCTGCAGCAGTCACGTGAGCAATCATACACCGCGAAAAAACAAAACGAAGACACCGTTTGAATTGTTCTTCGGCGTAAAACCCAATATACCATAAATTACTTACGAGTTTTCGGATGTGTAGCATATTATTATATTCCGAAAAAAAAAAAGAAATAAGTTTGATCTACCGGGTAGAAAAGGTATTTTTGTAGGTTATTCTCGTGAAAGACGCGGATATAGATTATACGATCTGAATACTGGACAAATAATAGAAGAGAGGTCGGTCAAATTCAATGAAACAGAGTCAGGAATGAAACCGCGAGAACATAATAACTGCAAAGAAATATATGATTTCGAGTATTCTACTATACCAACCCGTGAAAATGAAACGTTTGATAGAAATATACTTGTGAATCAGAAGATAGCAATAGAGATGAAAACGAAAACTCTAATCAACCTGTAGTATCAAATAGTTACGATGAAGAAAATGATGAAAATACAATCGAAGTACTTAAATACAATCAAAGTCAAAATTACTTAGCTTTTGACTTTGGTAGGGTAACTATTATTTGGTTCCAAAGAGACTACTGAATGTAAACACGCGACTAGAATATAAGAAAAATACACTTTATTTAATTACATGTTCTGTAACGAGGCATATTTTTATGCCTCGTTACGAGTGGCCACTAGGCCCGCCGGCCTCTCTCCTCCGCCCTGCCAACCCCTCGCGGCGGGGCGTATGCAAGGAGTGCGTGTTTTTTTTTTCTTATATTTCTCGTTTTTTTTTGTTATTCGCGCGCCCCTTTTCCCCCCGGTACTGGCACGAAGACCAGCGGTGCAGCGAAGAGGCATCCGCAGCCCCGGGCGCGGGGAAACCCCAACCTGAGAGATGGAGGCGCGGGAAGGGGCCCGAAGATCACCGCCGCCTGCTGACCGGTCGCCGAGCCACCCGTCCACCTCCGCGGGGGCGACCGGCAGCCAACACCGAGGGACGCCAGGCCTGGGGACGAGCCACCCCAGCTGCCACCCGAAGGGGCCCTAGGACCTGGCCGAAACACCACGTGGCCCATCCCTGGCGCCGAAATCCTCGGGGAGGGGGAACTCCGCGCACCTAGGACTCGAGCCGCGGATACGGAAAGGAGAAGCCAGCGAGCCGTGGCGCGAACGTGATATCCTCCGTCTTCCGGATATATATATTTCTTTTTTGAGTTCTTTTTATTGCGTGTGAGAGAGAGAGTGGGTCCGCTGACGGCCACGTACGCCGCCCAGGACAGGCTGAGAAAAGGTAGGATCTTTGCTTTTTTCTTGTTTGTGAGATCCAGAAGCGTGTGTGCGAGCGTGTGTGCGTGTGGGTGGTTCCTGGCGATAGGACCACCAGCCCCGGCGACGAGGACCCTAGGGACCGTATTCGCGGAATATCTTTGTATCGAATTGTGTTTTCCGGTTCCGCGATTCTGGGCCGCTGACCCCAGTTCGGGTCACCATTTTCCCTTTTTCTTGTATTTTGCTTTTAGGTCCAGCGTTCCCTTTGTTGTCCACGACCCCCAAGAGGGCGTGCTCCCCAAGGCGTACCACACTTTTCTTTTCTTTTTTTTCCGATTTTGTATCACTTGCGTGTACCGTGAGCCCTCGTGTCGCGATATCCTCACCGCAATTAGCGAACGCGACCCTGTTCCTTTTCCGAACATTGTACCACGAAGGGCTCATTCTCGTTGTTCTCGAAGGGCTAGATTCGGCCCACAATAAAGCCAAATTTATCGTAGCTACTCGCGGATTCTCTACTTCTTTTCTGTCCCCCCCATGAGTACCGCTCCCGGAAGAGCTGCCGGAAGGGCGATTCCCCCGGACGCGTGCATTGCACTGGCGCCCCCTTAAAGAAATCGTCCGTGGGTGTGCGTATCGGGACGTGGAGGACCGCTTTCCCTGGCCGCCCTCCACCTCAGGGACTTTTCCTTTCGTCCCTCCCACCGATCCGTCACAGTTCAAAATGTATGCCGCCTTCCATCACGTAATATTCCAGTCTTTTACTTCACATTTCCACTTCTGTAAATCGAGTAATATGTTAATAAAAATATCATATAATATATGTTTTGAATTCGTCTTGATGTCCTCTAAAGCTATGAATAAAAAAAATGTATGTTCCTATTTAAAAAATCCAAGGTGACCTTGACTTTGCCAAGAGAACAAACTGTTTTCAAAATTTGCTTTACTAATATCTATTGTGCACTTCATACTCTGCAAATTTTATTCTAAACTTTTTTTCGTAAGGTGGCTGCAAGTGGGAGAAAAATCGTGAGTAGCGTTACAGGTAACACCCTGCATATACATATATGCGTGCGTGTGTGTTTTAAGTTACCAATTTTATTATATTTTGTTCTGGACTTTATTCTTTTTGTATCTATTACACTTTATTTTACTTTTTGCTGGTAAGTACAAAAATATTTAAAGAGAGATTAATAAATAGTGATAAGAAAGTTCTGGCGCGTATTTAAACCTAACAAAAGGAGACAACGGGCACAAAAGTAACACTTTTTATATAAGGCATATTTGTCAATCACTTTTTAAAGGTATAGAAACATGAATTTTGCCACAAGAAAGTATATTTGTCGGTCTACTATTTGACTCAAATTTAGCTGCTTCGTAATACAATCCTTGACCATCAAATTAGCACCACGTATGAAAATTTTATTTTTATGGCTTTAACAATTGTTTCGTAGCATAGGCACGAAATATAATTTTTATGTTTATTCTATTTTATATTTTTACAAATACCAGATGGCTGGCAATTTGTACCAGGGACAGTACCCAAACTACAAATCACCAGCATGTTTATTGCACGCAAATCAACAAGACCGTTTTTAAGAGTTAGTTTATTACTTAATACAGCAGTTAGAATATTTTAGATTTTTTGAAGTCCTCAGCGGCCAATTGCCCGTGCCATAAACATGAGTTTCCGAAAGGTCGCCAAACTGACCCTGGTGACCGTCATTCACGTCAGGTAATCGGCACCCATACCCATCGGAAACTCCATCAAATTTTGTTTAAACATTCACCGTTACGTCTTCCACTTCCACTGACACTTCCTACTTCCTACAAATCGCGTTTCGGACGCAAGGAAGTAGGGATAGGTCAGTGGTGCCTAAATTCAATTGGTCAAGGAAAACGACTGATCAGGCGAAGAGGTGGAAGTACATACTTTTCTTGTACTCAAATAGAGAAGTAGTTAGTTAGATATATCAGCAACTCCGAAGAGAAACATTATACTCTCTTCTAATCGGGAAACATTATAATCTCGCCTAACCCGGGAAACATTATAATCTCGCGGTACTTAGTCAAAATTCATACAGTTTCATTTTTTCTTCTCATTAAACAGTTACATTTTTTTTTCCACAATCGCAAATCTGAGACATTTTTTATTACGTCAAACACACTCTGAAATATTTCCTATCTCCTGAAAAGGTCTCAGGAATTTACGAAAAAACAACAATAGGTCATACAGGGTGTTCGGCTACTGGTGGGCATAATTTTAGGGGGTCGTAGCTGGGGTGATTCTGAACAACTTTTTCCTTTAAAAAAAGGAAGTAAAAGTGATACAAAACAGATATTTATAACTTGCGAACTTACCTAGAATTGTTTTCTTCTGGACTGACGTTTATGACGTGTATTTGATTCTATCATTAAGTTCCAATAGTAATCTGATATTACTGTAGCATTATCTTTGCCACAATATCTGTTCTCCATAACGGAAATATCTTAATGGACCCTTTCAACGTATTCATCACTTACGTCACCAAGGTTGCACGGAAAAAAAGTCTAAGTGCGAGTGTAAAAAGATTATTAAAAGAATATCAAAATTAACAACAACAAGAATAATAGCAATAATAATGACTGTAATAAACTAATATAGTTTATTAAAGCGCTTGCATCGCGTTAAAGATAGGCGGGACACGGAACGACTGCTCTGACGCGAGCACCAGTGTTCTTGTGTAACGTCCCGCGGAACCCTTTTTTGTACAATACCACACCTCAAATCCATTATCGACAGTGTTAGGCAATTACCGACAGTACATTACAAATCTATTAGCATATCTATCAAATTCGAGAGTCGATAATCAGTATGTATATACAGGGTGTTACCTGTAACGCTACTCACGATTTTTCTCCCACTTGCAGCCACCTTACGAAAAAATGTTTTGGATAATATTTGCAGGGTGTGAAGTGTACAATAGATATTAGTAAAGCAAATTTTTAAAACCGTTTGTTCTCTTGGCAAAGTCAAGGTCACCTTGGGTTTTTTAAATAGGAACATACATTTTTTTTTATTCATAGCTTTAGAGGACATCGAGACGAATTCAAAACATATATTACATGATATTTTTACTGATATTTTCCATGAGCTAGAAAGCACTTTTGGTGGTTTTATGTTATGATTAGATCATGATAATAATGTTATGATAATGGAAACCACATTGAACACGAAATGTAAACATATCAGTAAGAAATACCGGTAAGTACAGTAATACGAAATATTTGAAATATTTCGTTTGCTTTTGACTCGGAATGGATTTCAAGGTCATGATATAATACATCGTTGAATTCGTTTCGATGTGCTCTTTCATATGATATAAAAAAATATATACCATTCCATTAAAAAAACTAAAGGTTACCTTCATATCTTAAAAAATAGTATAAACACGAAAAAAATACATACTTCATTATGTTGATTATAAAAATCACTATCACTTTTTCCTCTTTCATTTTTTTCTAGTACTAGTCATTTACGAGAAAACACTGGCTAGTAAATCACTGAACACCCTGTATACAGGGTGTTCGGCTACTGGTGGGCATAATTTTAGGGGGTGGTAGCTGGGGTGATTCTGAACAACTTTTTCCTTTACCAAAATGCTGGTTAAAGCTTAGTTTTTGAATTATTAATGAAAAACACTGACCAATCAGAGCGCGAGAATAGCGCGCGCTCAGATGCGAGAGCGACAGGTGCAAGTGTGACGGTTGACCCTGATCGTGAACAAACAAATCGCGCGATTTCGGTAACATAGTTACCATCATCGGTAATACGTCAGTCGGTAAGTAGTTATAAAATTCACAACTATTAATAAGTATAAATTTATTAACGAAACTAATTATATGGATTAAGCGAAAATAAAGGTAAAGATCAAGCGTAGTTTTTTTAGATAATTAAAAAAAATGATTATTTGTTTAACGACATAAAATTAAAGAATACTCGGACGCTTACCTCATGAGTGAATTTACGATGCGAGAATTCTTCATTAATTTTGAAGTATATCGTCGTATGACAAGATACCTATTTACTCGCTAAAATCCACAAGAGTATATCAATACCCGCTCTATGGGATTGTCAAGTAAAAAGGGTGACTGTCAATATTGTCGGTAATACGTGTTGTGCGATCGCAATAATACATCTTGCAATAACTGATTCTTTTCTTTGAATCACTCATCGTGCATAATGTGTAATGTGTACACGGTGAGGAACTTTTGTAAACGAATTCATGTGTAAAAAAGGTGGATATTTTTAACGTTTCGATACTAAGGACTGGACAATCGTGGTGCTTGTGTGATTGTGTGTTTGTTTAGTGTGGGTTCCGAAAATTGTACTATTATTATATGGAAAACATCAAATATGACAGTCACCCTTTTTACTTGACAATCCCATAGAGCGGGTATTGATATACTCTTGTGGATTTTAGCGAGTAAATAGGTATCTTGTCATACGACGATATACTTCAAAATTAATGAAGAATTCTCGCATCGTAAATTCACTCATGAGGTAAGCGTCCGAGTATTCTTTAATTTTATGTCGTTAAACAAATAATCATTTTTTTTAATTATCTAAAAAAACTACGCTTGATCTTTACCTTTATTTTCGCTTAATCCATATAATTAGTTTCGTTAATAAATTTATACTTATTAATAGTTGTGAATTTTATAACTACTTACCGACTGACGTATTACCGATGATGGTAACTATGTTACCGAAATCGCGCGATTTGTTTGTTCACGATCAGGGTCAACCGTCACACTGGCACCTGTCGCTCTCGCATCTGAGCGCGCGCTATTCTCGCGCTCTGATTGGTCAGTGTTTTTCATTAATAATTCAAAAACTAAGCTTTAACCAGCATTTTGGTAAAGGAAAAAGTTGTTCAGAATCACCCCAGCTACGACCCCCTAAAATTATGCCCACCAGTAGCCGAACACCCTGTATATGGAAAATTGTCTTAGGTCACGCAAAATTATTGCTAAATACGTTGATAATGATATGTACATAGCAGTTGGTTTGCTATTATCGTGATAATAATCAAATTGTGTGGGTAATGAACGATTAGCGGCCGTGCGTGCGATTACGTTAGGCTCGAGTACCGACGATGTGTGAGGTCAAATTTGGTGAATGCCATAGAAAATGATTGGGGCCTACTTAAAAGACTAGTTTACAACTCTCCAAGTATCGCATTATTTCAATTGAAAACAAGAATTACAGATATTTGGGAAAATAATGAACACATAAAGCATATGATCACTGTATACGCAGCATGCCAAAAAAGATACAAGCTGTCACCAAAACAAATGGTGACAACACCTATGAAAATAGAATTTTTATTGAAAGATAGAATAAAAAGAAACATAAATACATATACTACTTAAAAGAATTAAGGGAACAGAAAATTCCTGAAATTTTTCGGCCATATTCAAATTGCACTGCCTCCTCTAAAAGTCATCGTAGCAATCAATTAGAATAGTCATTATGAAGATTAAAGCTTCTCGTTTTTGACCCTTTATCTCCATATTTTTTTTGACCTTTTTTTGTTAATAAAAGAAATGAAAAATCGCGATGCAAAAGTTTTCGAAAATTTTTTTCTTTTTTAAGAGTTTCTACAGTCGCAGGAAAATTGTTTTGATTAATGGTACTCATGTCCGCTTTTCTTTGCTTCTGTCCCTGCAATTTGTACATTGATGGGGTTCGTTTTGATGATTGGTTGCAAAGTTATGAGTTCTTGAAACCAAAATGACATTTTTTTCTTTGATGGTTTTTATCTCATGAATCCACAATCAAACAGAAATTGTAAGGGCGGTTCTGGAAATCTAAGAGTATAGATTCCAAGATAGGTAAATGTGTTTTTGATTGAATATTTTTTTTTGATGTGTGATATTGACATAAAGAAACGTCAAAAAATGACGTGTTTTCCTTAAATTACAAAAGATACTATATCTTTGTAAATAGCCACCACAAAGGTTAAGCCTAGGAATTTTCTTTAAGTTTATAGTGTCCACAAAAAGTTTTAAATCGCTGTGATTCTTTATTCTCTATGGCCCAAATGATCAAACTTTAAAATTTGTGTGGAAAAGTTAAAGGAACGTCATTATTGTTTCTAACCATGACTGATCCGTTTATTGGATAAAAAAATTTGTTCCTCTATATCTACCGGTACTATTGCTGAATTTTTTTTAAATTTTTATTTAGAAAATGTCGGGAGCGAGAATAACTGATCACAGTTTTTAACACAATAAATATATATTTGACTTTAATATAAATGTAGGAATAGTATTTGTAGAACTATCCTTTTATTTATTTAAGAGCACACAATAACAATTATAAACAAGAACACAAGAACACAATGGAACACAATATCGTATTGAACTTTAAACGTAAATCGTAAAACGTAAAACTAATTCGTAATTCGCGGCGTTTATAATACGTCTTGACCGTTCCGTTTCCGTTTCTAAACTCACTCCACAACAACACTTTTTTCTAAACGCTAGCAACTACTTCCGCTTAACATTTCACACTGTTTCTTCCATAAATCGTCATTTACACTTGCAGTCATACATATCATACATACAATTTCACAACGATTATCAAACTATACAAACATTTAACAACTAAACAAACATAAAATACAATTCACTCCCACATAAATATATATTACAAAAACGTAAAAGAGCTCAGTAATCTTGTTGCTCCCAAATTACATAATGATTCCAAGAGAGGGCAGCAAATGTATTGATCTGCATCGATTTACTCTATCAGCAAAAAAAAAATAAAAAAAAATATTTTGCCGTCCACTATTTGTATTAGAATTACCTACAGTGTATTCACAGCTACAAAAAGAAGCGAACATACGTCCATGCAACTTCTATATGGTATAATTTAGAACGAGGGTCGATCAGGTAAACGCATGTTGTAAATCTTTGTCCCACGAATATCCCCATGTGTCTCCACTACTCGTTAGAATGATGAAGATTATATGTATGATGATGTGACTGTGATAAAACTAACTATCTTTGGTATTTGGTAAATAAAAAAGATAAGTGCAATTAGTTGTGATAGGACCTTCACGATGACCGATCAAGTCGACGAAGGTTGTAGGGCTTCACCCCAAAAATCCAAGATGTAGACTCGTGTCTTGATGACAAAGGTCGCCGAGTGATAATGGTCATCACTCGAATCTTTGAGACGAAGGTTTGTCGATTGAACTGGTGTTTACGAGAGATTCGTATGAAGACTGTATAAGTTGTTCAAAAAAGAAGACCAGATAGCATGGGAGGAGGAGGTCGAATCATGGAGGTGTCTACCATATAGGACCAATCAGATTTAATTCATAATTTGGTAAAAACACCAATTGGTGACACAAGGATTGCAAGACCTTTAGTTTTCACTTTAAGGTTGTGAATATTGATAATTGATATATGTGACATACTGGATGAAGAAGGCTGCTGAGTGCATGAGCATTAGTGCATCTATCAGTCAGGTTGACATAGATTTCGTAAACACTGTACACTGCAGCGGGTCCACAATATGGGAAAGACACTTCTTCAAGGAAGAATATACTAGCTTTTGATGAATGGAATGCGTTTTGGTTTGTTAGCAAGGCTACTGACAATAATTAGAAAATCGAGTTATGGAGATGCTCTTAAAAAATCATAAATATCTATCTAATGTGAGTGATGCGTAGACACGATTTAGGTTTTGACTAAATGCACATCAACACTGACAATTTATTCCGAGTTACGTGAATTTTACAACTTGAAACAGTACATTTAAATAACTAAAAACATAATGTATGTTAGATAAAAAGTCTTTGTAATAATTTTCGATGTGTATTCTTTGAAAGTTCTGGGTTAAGTGCCTTGCTGTCCCTCAAGGTCCGCTTAATGAAGGATGCAATATCCTCTCCACTCTGTGACCAGATCCTACTAGAATACCCTAATCTCTGTGCACGTGCCACGCAGCACCATGATGTCGGGTCATCGGCCACGAAGCACGACACCTTCGGTGATCCTCAAAGAAGAAGGTATCGACCTCTAATAACATTCGCGACTCTTAGAATTCGTCGCGGTCCTTAGCTATCGGTTACCACCGATCCTTAACTCGATGACGGACATGAGTTCATATTATTGTCATCCCAAGACCCCTGAGAACCGGGTCAAAATCCGGGATACGATGACCCTGACACGTGTGCCACCTTTGCACACGGCTTGACGCTACATGCATAAGTAGCCTCAAATATTTCTTTGACATTGTGTGTGTGGTTTATTTATTTATTTCCAATTACAATTATGACATGTAAATACACCACCTTTGGTACAGTTTTTTTTGTTCCTATAGTATTATGTTACTTTCGTCCTCAACCTCATTTTCCAAAATAGAAGCTTTGTAACCGACAGTTATACATGACCTACTGATATTAACTATAGGAGCTTACAAAATATTATTTAATTTCGCTCTATCAAGTTGCTGTCTTAATATGAAGAGTTTAACTACAAACATTAACAAAAAAATCGAAAAGGTAATAATGTACTTGAACGATCTGGATTACCAATATAGCTAAATCACCGCATACAATTTGTATTAGGTGTTAATTATACTGATCCAACAGTAGAAAGCAGATTGTTTAAAAACGTTCGTTAAAACAGGGAAAAGGCGTATTATATTCATCACATTACTTTTGTCCCCGCTTTTCTGTACGTAACATTAAATAAACTTTGAAATTCAAATATTCGAAGATTTATGAATTCAAAGATTTTTAAATTGATTATTCATAGATGTCTTTAGGTATTTGGGTATTAGAAATCTTGAAACATTATTATTTGTATTACACGTATGTTTGACATTGTAACTAATAATCAATTGAGATAGGGACTCGCTTTTTCTTTTTATGTACAAGAAATTGCGGTTAAGAAGTGAAAATTTTACAAACAATTTCGATTTATTTGCCATTCATAAGTGCATTTAATTAACAACAAATTAGTTAATAGTGAAATAATAATAATCTAATGAATAATGAATAAATAACGTTTATTCCATATTCTAAATATTTGCCTAATTTTCATTTCTACTTCAATAAAATTTATATTTTAAATTGAAATATTTATTCAAATGCATTCTATATAATCCTGTAGCAACGTTGTGGCTAAATATTTTATTATATATTTCACTTGTTTCGATGTAATTGCCCTGTCCAGACTACGCGTGCCAAGTTTAGTTACTGGTTAAAACTGCTGGCATGGATTCAGAGGCAAGGATTGTGACAGATAGGTATACACAGTATGTGTAATGTTGACAGTGTACCTACTAGTTAGTACAACCATTGTAGTATAAACACAACACCGCCCTGAGATTCGTTCTAAAGATTAGAAGTTAGGTAGACATAACGAATTAGTATAATGACATTTTCAAAGTCTTTCACTTTTTTAGTACCGAAAAAAAAATTGTACCTAAGCAAAGAATACAAAGCTTAAAAGAAATTTAAAAAAAATGTAGTTAAGTTTAAGAATAAATCCTAGAAAAGAAAGTGACACTGATATTTATAAAATTAATAAAGAAACATCTTACCAAACGAAGGAACAATAAACGAACGTCAATTGCATTTCATAAGTATTTTCAACAATTGTCGTTGCACCTCGTATTTAATCCTCTTAATAATGAGTTGAAGCAAATTGCAAATTTGAATACATGTTTACAAAATTAAAAAATTCTTTAGATTGTTTTAATTAAAATTTGTATTATAATTTTCAATTATTGATTTGTAATCTTCAATTCTTACACATTTAAAGTACGTGTGTAAATATATCAGTATCTATTCTTATGTTTATGTGAATGAATATGTTTTAACTACAATTTTAATATATAAATACATTTCAGAATATTGTTTAGAAAGCAAAACATAATAATTACAACTCATTGCAGCAAATTATACGGGAACAGTAAGTTGTACGGGAACAGAAAGCAAATATTTATATGTATTTAATATTTCTTTAAATAACTGTAAAATTATTAATTTATACTAACTAAATAAATAAGAAGAAATTTGAAATTACTCAAATGCGTACAAATTTGAACAATTTTTCAACTTATCCTATTTTGATATAACTATAGTACAAACATATACTAAAGTAACAGTTATATATGTACTATATAGAAATCAAATAAAAGAAATGAAAGTAATTGTGACGTGTACGAATTATCATAACTTTTTATTTACTTTAGTATTTTCCAATAGTAATATGTAATTTTGTGCATAGTACGAATATAAACACAAAAAATACAGTTCGTGTTTCAACCTGAGCATTGCCAATTTAATGCAGAACGAACTGATTTCCGGAGAGCTTAATTCTCTATACCACAGGTAGTTCTGTTGATTAAATTCGTGCAGATTAGTTTTCCTACAGTATGTTTATGCCTCGTGCGGTTTGTAGTCAAAAAGTTTACGTTTCTAATTAATTAAATCTTACATATTAATTCAAGTATCTAAAATCAGATTTTTAAATTAAAAAAATGATTTGCAAATTTTACAAATTTATACAAAAAAGGCAGTGTTCAAAAATCAACAAACTCTATGAGAAATGCTCTATGTTACTCAAAGAAATATCTGTCGCGTACTTTTTGTTATCCGCAATTATCCACTTTTAAGGAGAAAAACGACACTTGAAGTTGGAGTTGGAAACCATACTTTGTAGAATATCTCGAAAAGTATTTTTTGTAAAGTTTTTAAATGTCAAATTTGTTTGAAAAAAAAAAAAAAAATTAGAATTTGTTCAAAACATGTATCAAAGTATAACACCGTTTTACTTCCTTCAGCAAAATGTTGAACAAACACGAAACTTACTATTTGCATTTTTTATCATTTCATCAAGTAAGGTAACATTCCATAACTCTCAGACTTTGTTCAAGTTTAACATCAAAAATTGCATAAATATTTGCTTTCATTTTGCTGATATTGTCAGAAGTTTCTTATATTCGTACATGTTGGGTGATGGGGTTGAGCAGGAGCTGATCAACGTCTTATGATTGGATTTCGAGGGCAATCCGGTGAAAACTTACAATAAAACGACTTTGGACACTACTTTTAGCTCGATAGATTATCAGATAATAATCGTCTATCGTTACTAGCCCATTTACGCAGTGAGAAACCTCCCTTTTGAAGCAACTCGATGGTTTGGTCTCTTATTCGACGCAACGATGAGATGCTATCGCTTCTGAATAAGAAGTCGTCGTCGACATACGCCGGTTTTTTAAAACCTGAACTAACAAGGGACCATCCCGAAGTGATAATCACCGATTTTGATGAAACTTGGATATAACGTAATTCTCGAAAAAATATTCGACACGTATTTTCTTTTAGCTGCTATCATTCATGTTAAGGGGGTGAAAATAGCCCTCGAAGTTGGGGGTTGAAACCATATTTTTGGGAATATCTCCGGCTATAAAAACCTATTCCTTGCGACGGTGATTATAACCGCGTCACGCTCATACCTGCGACGCTTACAATAATTATTCAGAAATCAATTAACTGCATATGAAGAGGTATAAAATGTTTAAAATATTGTAAAAAATTGTAAAAAATTGTAAAAATAATGATATTTTTAATAAAAATGCTGATTGCCCCTCTTCACAGGAGGTGATGTTAAATTATATATCTAATAAACATCGCAAAAAACAACAAATTCCAAAAACACGTATCCTCTATTTTTATCCATAGTTTACGTACACGAAGTTGCAAAAAAATAGATCAACATTTAGTGCAAAAATTTAAACAAAAATGATAAATTTTTTAAATATTATTTAAACAAATAAAGTTTCTTGAAATTTTTTTTCGCACAAAAATTTCCTATCTAAAGACGAACAATTTACAAAAAAAAGAATTCAATTATCTTCTTTAGTTCCGGAGATATTCCCAAAAATATGGTTTCAACCCCCAATTTCGAGGGCTATTTTCACCCCCTTAACATGAATGATAGCAGCTAAAAAAAAATACGTGTCGAATATTTTTTCGAGAACTACATTATATCCAAATTTCATCAAAATCGGTGATTATCACTTCGGGATGGTCCCTTGTAAGTCAGGGTATGAAGAACCTTCGTCCTCGGCTAATTGCTGAAGTACTCTGAGAGCGAGATACGGAGCAGGAGTTGTCCCATAAGTGACAGTAAGAAGCTGATATTCGTCGATACTATCGAAAGGAGATTTTCGCCAAAGGATGCGTTGAAAATCGACATCTTGAGGGTGAACAAGGATTTGCCTGTACATTTTCTCAATGTTGGCAGAGTAAACATATTGGAATTGGCGCCACCGCACAAGTATCGTAGTGATGTCCTATTGGAATTTGGGTCCACTGTATAAGTGGTCGTTCAAGGATTGCCCATTTGAAGAGCGGTTCGAGGCATTAAATACAACGCGAAGATGCGTCGTTGAGCTCGTTTGACGAACAACTGAATGGTGAGGTATGTAATATACCTGATGATGGGATTGGTACGGAAGAGGATCTGCCTTTTTCATGTGTCCGAGAGCTTCGTATTCTGATAGGAAGTTCTGGTACTCGGATAAAGTGACTGGGTCCTTATTCAAGCGATTTTCTTGAATGCGCAAGCTTTTTATAGCTCCTAATCGAGAGTCCCCTAGTGGAATAGGTCGGTCGCCTTTAAACGGCAATCGAACTAAATAACGACCGTCCGACGTTCTAGAATGCGTTTCTTTAAAATGTTGTTCGCACTTTTGCTCGTCTTGTGTCATTATCGAGGTGTTAGGAAGGTCCTCAATTTTCCAAAATTCTTTTAGGGTCTGATCGAGGTTTTCGAGGACGGACACATGGTGGACAGTGACCGGTTTTGGATAAGGATCGGTTCGACACGGTCCAGACAGGATCCAGCCTAAGGTCGTGCTTTGGGCAGTCGGGGCAGACGCTGAGCCCCGTACTTGGAGTAGTAGTTGCCCATATAAGTCCGCGCCGATAATGATGTCGATTGGCTCAGAACTCATGGGATCCTTGTCAGCGAGAGTTAAACCTAAAAGGTGAGACCATTCAGTATTGGTTTTTTGGCGTAATGGAACATGCCTGGTTAATGTTTTCAAAATAATAGCTGTAGTCGAGTATGGCGGGGGTAATTCCAATTGCGGCCATTTGATGTGTGAATGATTGTTTTTCGCAGATTCCGCTAATTCACGTTTGTTGTTTTGTCCTCTCAAGACGGAGCAATTGCGCTAAATTTTCGGTAATGAGCGTTGCTGCCGACCCTTGGTCAAGAAGCGCTCTTGCATTACGCAATGGCCTTGAAGAGAGTGCACTCGTACTCGCGCTGTTGAAAGAAGGATGGTTACATTAGTTGCGGAATTGGAAACTAAGTTTGAATTAATTTTTACTTTGTTTTCTGTAACGACTGGGCTTGCTCTTGATGCCTCCACAGCGGCGTTGTTGATAATCGCAAAGTGCAACAACGTATGGTGTTTTTGGTGACACTCCTTACAACAATGCGGGCTCTTACATTGTGCTGACGAATGGCCGACTGAGAAACAGTTTAGGCAGCGCTTTTGCTGTTTTATTATGTTATAACGCTCGGATGGAGTCTTTCCTAGAAAATTAGAACATTGATACAAGAAATGGTTTTGTTTACAAACCGAGCACGAAATTTTGGTCGCTGTTGTTGAATGGGTGTGGAACGGTTTTACGTGATTCGATTTTAATTTCTCGGGTTCGCTTGGTTTGTCGCGTTTGCTGACCGGTATCACTTCTAACGTTCTAATTCTTTTTTCCAGAAATGCGTCGAATTCGCTGTATTTTGGGAACACGGTTGTGTCACCCAGGTTTAACTCCCACGCTTTACGAGTCGCACGATCAAGTTTTTGCGCATCGAGGAAAACGATTATGTCAGCCCATGAGTCGACCGGTCTCCCAAGGTTTCGGAGCATCTCAACGGACATATTTATTTTGTCGCGTAACGCGCGAAGTTCGGTTGGAGTTTCGGACGAAACGGTTGGTAACGATAAAATAATTTTAAGAAAAAAAATACGCCGACTTCGAAATGCACTAAAACGTATAAAATAATTTCTATTTTCTAATGAAATAATTTCTATTTCATTCAATCATACAATTACGTAACAGATATGAATGAAACCTATTTACTCGTTAGGTAGTATATTAAATACATTTCAACCTTTTCGGAGGCGGCGCAAAGTTAAAAGATTTTCTTGAACATGTCAACCATTGGACAGCCGAACATAGGCAAAGCTTGTATAGCTATTTTTTTTCTATACATATAACTCGACAGCACGCCGCGAAGTAGGTGTTAGTGCGTATATAATGTAACTATGTTCTATCTAGATTCATAGAGTATGCGACGGAAAGACTCGATCGCCGCATATACTATAAAGATAGACCCCATCTGCCGTAAATTTGGTAATTCCCACGTCGTGGGCTCCATTTATAGGTTCTTAGATCCATGGCTTCCACATGCGAACGAAGTCGATTCAATTTCATTTATATCAGAAACGTTGCGAAATGAAGATGCAGTCGTTACATTTACGTATATTACCAGATATATCTATAATGGTTCGTATTCTTTCTCAGCATTTATTAATTTTCAATACGTCATACCACAATCAACTGGTTATTGGCAGCAACGTTTACAGACGTATTTTTAATTATGCGCCGGCTCTGAAAAGGTTGAAATGTATTTAATATAGGTACTACCTAACGAGTAAATAGGTTTCATTTATATCCGTTACGTAATTGTATGATTGAATGAAATAGAAATTACTTCATTAGGAAATAGAAATTATTTTATACTTTTTAGTGCATTTCGAAGTCGGCGTATTTTTTTTCTTAAAATTATTTTATTATTCATGAACTGTGATGTATGTACGTACACAAGGCATCACGAAAATCGATCAATCTTTAGTAACAATATTACTGCCAAATGTAGTTATTACTATATACTTTCAACAAATCAGATTTTGTAATAATTGTTTGTATATCCCAATTTGAATTTTGAAAACATAAATTTTACCGATCTACAATTCTATTTCACAATCTTTAGTTTATCAAATATTTCGGAATGTATTTACTATAGCGTGCTAATAACTATCTTTAATGTTTCTTTCAGTTTATAAGAATACGAGGTGTGACACAAAAGTAACGAGTCTAGGTCTGTAGCTTGAAAAAACAATGGAATTGGCAGCAATTGTTTTTTGTGGCATCATCCCACATACCTCCTCTATCCATGTTGCCAATTTCGATTGAATCGGTCATACCATTTGGAAGTATTGTGTTATTTAGTGAACACGTACAACTGCATTCTGCCGGAAAAATGTCTAACGTAAAAGTCGAACAACATATAAACATCAAGTTTTTTGTAAAATTTGTTGAAATCTTTTGTAACATCTGATGAGACTTGGATTTTTACTTATGACCCAGAATGTAAGCGCCAGTCAATGGAGTGGAAGTCTCTAGGATCCCCAAAACCCAAAAAAACACGCGTATCAAAATCAAAATTCCACATTAATGAAATTGTAATGGTTGAGTGGTTTCCCAGTGGTCAGACTGTTAACCAATACTATTACATTAAGGTCCTAAAAAGATTTAGTGAAAAAATTTGGAAAGAAAGGCCACAGTTATGAAGCGATGGATGGTCGTTGCACCTGGACAATGCATCCGCTCACACGGCACTGTCTGCCAAGTAGTTTCTGACCAGTAAAAATATTACTGTGATGGGGCATCCTCCTTATTCATCTGATTTGGCTCCATGAGACTTTTCTTTATTTCCTTAGTTGAATTTTGCTTAATGGGAACCCATTTCACCTCAGTTAAAGAGGTTCAGGCAGAAACGGAGAATCTCCTAAAGGGACTTCCAAAAACCTTGTTCCAGAATTGTTACCAGCAATGGCAGCACCAAATGCAAAAGTGTATGAATGCTGAAGGGGACTACTTTGAAGGTGATAATGTCACGGAGAACTGATTCTGCAGGTACAATGATTTATTGGACTAGTCTCGTTACTTTTGTGTCACACCTCGTACGTAATATAGTCCTTAGCTTCATATTATTTTAAAGCTAGTGTGTCCTATTTAAATATAAAAGAAGAAGCACATATATGCTTCTTAAAAGTTTCTTAAAAGCTTAAATATTAATTGCATTTTTTTAAAGATTGTTATCCCTCTTTGGAAGGTATTGTAGTATATTAATTCACGAAGTCTAAATGAAACAGAAATATTCTGCTTTAAAGAACAGAGCACCAAAATCTGCAATGAAGTTCTACTTCCACTTCTGAAAAGGAATTGACATACTTTCTAAAGACAAAAAAGACTTTATTTTTTGCCATTGCTCGTACACTTAACAGCGGCCAAGGAACATTTAACGTTCCTCGGATTCGGCAGCCATTATAAAGTGTAATTACTCAGCAAACAAAGGATTTAAGGAGTCGCAAATAACCTTTAAAGACTAACATATAGTAGGTCAATGAATACGCCTCGAAACGAGACATACAGGGTGATTCTGGAAACTGGGACAGTTACTTTAAACAATGTATCTATATACGTTTCTTTAAATTGTCAACCGATACAAAAGGACGTGAATTAACCTAATTTTCTTGATACGAAAAAGAATCTAATGCGTTCAAATTTTTCGAATATAACAAGAAACGTCTAGAAAAAATGCTTTAGAGAATGTTTAAAGTGCTCTGGTGGAATATTCGAAAACTTATTGTAATAAAATACATTTCTGGCATAAAATGTCAAATATCTCATTAAATAATAATATTTCGATGACATTGGGTTAATACTTTTGTATACAGAATAATTAAAGAGGTCGATTAATTTAGCAAAATAATTACGTTACTTTAAAGAATAAAGTGTAATTGCATTCGGTAGATGCAACGGTGTATTTATATGTATAAAAAAATAAGGAAGGAAGTTAGGACGTATTGTGCCATATTGCTTTTTCCCTCATCATTTGTTTCTATTTTTACTTAAGAAAGAGCACTAACCTGTCTAAGATCTCAGAATCACACTATGTACGTACATTTAAATGAAAATATGTACACTTGTACTTAACTTATACACAATACGAGGTGTGACCCTAAAGAAACGAGACTAGTCCAATAAATCATTGTAGCTTCAGAATTAGTTCTCTGTGACATTATCACCTTCGAAGTAGTCCCCTTTAGCATTTACACACTTTTGCATTTGGTGCTGCCATTGCTGGTAAAAGTTCTGGAACGAGGTTTTTGGAAGTCCTTTCGGAAGATTCCCCGTTTCTGCCTAAACCTCTTCAACTGAGGTGAAATAGGTTCCCTTTAAGCAAAATTTAACTTTAGGAAATAAAAAAAAGTCGCATGGAGCTAAATCAGGTGAATAAGGTAATATTTTACCTTACAGTAATATTTTTACTGGTCAGAGACTGCTTGACAGGCAGTACCATGTGAGCGGGTGCATTGTCCTGGTGCAACAGCCATCCATCGCTCCAGAACTGTGGTCTTTTTTTCCTAATTTTTTCACGAAGTCTTTTTAGTACATCAATGTAATAGTGTTAGTTAACACTCAGACCACTGGGAAACCACTCAATCATTACAATTCCATTAATGTCGAATTTTGATTTTGACATGCGTGCTTTTTTGGGTTTTGGGGATCCTGAAAACTTCCAATGCATCGACTGGCGCTTACGTTCTGGGTCATAGCTAAAAATCCATGTCTTATCACATATTACAACGGATTTCAACAAATTTTGCAAGAAAAATGATGTTTATTCGCTGTACGCTTTTTACGTTAGACGCAATACTTCCAAACAGTATGACCGATTCAATCGAAATTGGCAACATGGATAGGGGAGGTATGTGGGATGATACCACAAAAACAATTGCTGCCAATTCCATTGTTTTTTCAAGCTACACACCTAGTCCCGTTTCTTTTGGGTCACACCTCGTATGTGTTCATAATACGATGTCCATCTTCTAACAAAGTAAATGTTGTTTGAAACGGTTGTTCAATAATGCATGATTTAGAAAATTATGTCATTTATTTCAAATGGGACATTTTACGTAGGCCTGACTACAATAAGTTATAGCATCAGGTAACAAATATTAATGATTGAATTAAGAAAATTATCAAGTTAGAATGGATTGATGAATGATTCACGAAATACAGATCAAAAAATTTATAAAATCTATAAAATTTATAAAAGTTTGATTTATGTGTAGTTGTACATTCCGAATATTTGATGCGTAATGCTTTATTAATGCTCAGCGATTAGTTTCTATTTTTGAGGAAGATATGCAGATCAACACTCATAAAATTGCAAAGTGAGAGCGTCTAATATATATGAGCTTAAAAAATTTTATTCACGTTAGTTCTTATAATAAGATATTTCACTTACAAGAAAAATCACCACTACAAAGAATAACTTTTTTAGATTGTCAAGAGTTTCGACAGTTGAAAGTTTTAAAATTTTAAATATGGAGCTTCAGATGTGAGTTTCAAAAATTTAAAAATTCGCTTTGAATCCATCCCTATCAGCAAGTATCAAGCGTATCGACTGTGCGCGTGATTGTAACAGGCTTTCACAAATTGAGCGTTACGGTGTATTCCTATATGTCACTGGCATAAGCGTCAAAGGATTATGTAATTCTACAAGGCTGACAAGACAGTAATATGCATGTCTTGTACAAATCCGATTTCAACAGATAATACCTTCTAACATTTATTGATATATGGACCCTGCGCTGATAGCCAGATCACTTCATAATTCAGAAGATTAATATAACAGCTGCACGAAATTATTCTATATTATTAACAATGCATATTTATTATTTAGTTTAGTTTATTTATTTTGTATAATTAAAGAAGATAATCGAAATTGACTTCGCCTCATTTTGCCCAACGAACTTTATCTATCGTTTTGTTCGCACTTTCCAAATATAAATATACATTCTCCACATTCATTTTCTTATCCTATTAATATAAAGTATTAAAATATTAATAAGTCGTATATAATTTTCATAAGTATTTTAATTATGTGTATTGTTAAAATTAGTAAGTTTTTATCTTTGTTATGTTGGCATCATAAATGAATGACAGTCTGTATGCAACTTCAAAGAAAAATGGACGGCTCTGCAATATGGCTTATATCTGAGAATTACATTCTCCCAGATAAATCCTAAGTCTTAAAACTAAACCAATGACTTAGGAATAATTGAAATCTTGACATGTATTCTAATAGAAACTATACATGGTAGTTTATAAATAGTTTTAATATTTAAGAGTATCAAATCATTGAAATGGCAGGTAGTTAACTGGAGTCACATGAAGCTAGCGTAAATACAAATTAAATTAATTAAATAAATAAAGGACAAAAATAATTTAAGAAAATAAGTACGTGAACAATAAGATTAATGCGTTGTTCTTCTATTCTTATAAATAATTTCCTTCTAACGACAAGTAATTTATTTAGTTAAACGTCAGTATCAGTTAATTGTACCGCTGTTTTATCCGTCTACGATATTGATATTAATCTCTATTAAAATTTTTGGGTTTCTGAAATAACTGTGTATATATGTAATAAAGTACGCCATTTTTCATGTTTTAAATTAAGGAATCTTACTGATTTATTACTGCTCTAATTTGTTATATAGTTTTATCATTACTTTTTAATCCTTTGAGCGCTGAGTTGCCCGACGTTAAGCGTGCGCTATGAACTGCCCGTTCCGTACGAAAAAGCCTACCGTGGGCTACGTGCTTTTTACGAAAGAGCGTAAGTTGAGCAGACTGAATTTTCATTGTAACTTTAGCGAACTTTAGACTGTACTCATCAACTAATATAACAATCTGAATAATTAATAATTTCAGAAAATCATGCCTGGCAAGTTCTAGAATAGTACTAGCAAATATTAGTGACTTATTTTGATAGGATATTTGCTAAGGAACATAATACTGTATTGTTTTACTGCCAAATTCAATTGTTCTCATTGCCTGTAGAATGAGATGATAAAATACAATGCATACTTTAGATCCTACATCGTAAAGCAAGGAGTTTGATACGTAGAGGCCCTTAATAGATTGCATGTAGGAATAATGGGAGTTGAAGTTGTTCGACTTGAAATTATAGATTTAATGACGGTACTTCTATGATAAATACCGCAAGTCTTGTAATTTACACTTGAACTATTGTAGAACGTTATCTCATAATTTAACTTCAATTTTCAAATTATATTCATCATCTATCTCATATTTCATGTACTATTGTTTAGAAATTTTTCTAAAATGTATTAAAATTGTACGATTTTCCTGTATGACAAATTATCTCACGCAGAGGTAATAAGCAACGAAGTTATTAAACAAAAAGGTTTTCCAATCCTAAAATTCTGAATTCAAAAAAACTTTGTACGATTGTGGAGGGCATTGAGTTGACATTTGCTTCAAGATAGTAATATGAATCCTCAAAGTTTGCCAAACTTTTTGTTTTTATATAATAGTAAGTATATAATACTTTGTTATTCGTATGAAATGGAAAAAACTTTTAGTAGGAAACTGAATGATATTTAAAGATCCATCAAACTTCAAAAAGAGAGACATATGTATACAGGGTGATCCGTTTATCTCGCATACCTTGAATGGTTCGTAATATATACGTTATACTAACATATTTTTTTATACAAAAGTTTCATAGATTTAAGTATCGTATTATGTTATACATTTACTTTTTTTATGGATGAAATTATTATATAGATTTTAAAATTAAATTCGGTATTTTGAATGGACTGCTATATTTTTTATACCAAAAAACTTTAAACTGTCGTTACACAGAAAGAATATAATGTTCTGTCACAATATGAAGAAATCCTTGAGTTGGAAATTCGTGAATGAATTATGCTTACAAGGGAATATATTCAACCCGTACACATAAGATGAAATCTGTTATGTTGATAATCACTATCACAGTAGATTGCTTTACAGAAATCTTGCTGAATATTGAATCCCAAACTTGATATTAAACAAAGTACATTTGTAATTTCGGTGTAAGAAATTTATTATGGCATTTTATATGACAAAGCTGACTTCAGAATCTGTAAAATAGCATCATTTACAAGGAAAACGTATTTACTACATAATGTATCCATCTGAACCATGAAACATGTATGTATATGCAAAATTTTGTCCTACAACGTATGCTTCAATGGTTATTCGGATCAAAAAATTTAGTTTTAAAATCATATCTTTCAGGATTTTACATGGGTCTCTTTTTAAATCGGATGAACCCCGTAAAATAGTGTGCAGGTAAAGTGTTGAAATAGTTAACAGTTCGAGAGAAATTTAAAATTTAAAAGTGAGATGTTTTATATAAAACCTTGAAATATTTTATGAACTATCGATCTTTTCTATACTACGTTGTGACACTTTTCCGATGTTGAATATTCGCGGGAATCGATTTATAGTATAAAAATGCCTTATGAAGAAACGTTCGAATTCTCTTTTTTTTTAAAAATTGCATACTTATTTTTACATGGATCAAAGATTTACAAAGATACTAACTGATAGTTTGTAAAATATTTCATACTATTGTAACAATACTTTATGAACTTTTTGAATCTTTGAAAATAACAAAGAGTTGAAGTTAGTGAAATGAGGTAGACGAAATTAACTACACTAGGTTTTTTATATAATGCAATCGATTTTATGTAGAAAAGAATCGTTCTTAACAATCGATATTAACATAATACCTTAATTGGTTCACGACTTCCAATTAGAATCATACGACAGTCGCTTGTCGAGTAAAGATTGTCTATTTTCTTGACACAATTGTTCTTTCTTTTACCAAATTTCGCTTTATCGATTTTTAAAATTATATAAAAAAAATATGAATTGATTTGTGAAACATCATCGGTACGACTGATTGTGAGTGATGATAAATATTTGATTTAATACCAATCATATTTTTTCCTATTTAAATAAATTATGTAGGGGAAAGAGAGCGTGATGGGAAAACTGAAGAAAAATGTAACTAAAATAATAGCCGTACTTTTTAACTAAATTTTTATAAAATATATGACAATTATATGTTACATGTTTTCATCAATATAAAATTAAACTTCTAAGTTATTATTCTTGTACAAAAAGTCGAAGAAAAACCATCTTGTTGTTACTGAGAAGTAAAATAGGGTATAAAAAATAGGACAAAATGACGTGTCCTAAGTACTATTACAATCGATAAAACTATGTACTTCTTCCGGATTATTGTCAACCTCTGTGCAGGAATTGTGGAACTAACGTCCACAAAGTTGGCATGCAAGCCAATTTTCGATTGACTGCAGATATGAACCACATCAATATAAACATCTGCAGTCCCCTTTTGTTGATTTTGTAGATTGTCCTACTTTTTTCAGCTTATTTGCATTTTTTTTTTAATTGGTGCTCGCGGATTCATTGTTCTTCCTCTACCTGGGAAAATACAGTTTTGATTAGCCTTAAAGGTAACCCTGTGGTCAGTTCATTTTGTTCTTTTTATTCTGTAACGTGACGTTCCAATGTAGTTGGCACAATAAAATATTCTTGTACAGCTTTCTTGTAGCCCCTTTTCTTAATCAAAAACTTTATTTACTGTTTTCTACACCACTTCTAGTATAGATCATTCTCCTTGTCTGTTTTTTTTCTTATAAGTTCAGAACATTTTTTAAGTCCAAGCTATGAGTTACAAAATTTATTTGAATGAAATTATGATAGAGAACGATAATGTCACTTAATCTCATCCGAACAGTTATGGCACATAGAACATTGGAAATATTTACACCACACTAATTTTCATCCGTTAAGTTAATTTCATGTAACTGGGTGTAACAGACGAAAATTAGTATGACATAAATCGAATGGACAATTAAAAATAAGAAATATGAGACCGACGATTAAACATGGTGGTGGAGGCTTGATGGTATGGGGCTACATTTTTAGTGCTAGAGTAAGGAGGCTGGTTTTTATTGAACATATTATGAACAAGAACAAATATTTAGACACAATAATAAAAAAGTTGTAGCGTGCAGCGTTGATTTTCTCCCTGCTACAAAGTCGATGTTTCCGGGCCTGGGAAATGTCCAGGTACCGGAGACAATAAAACTTTCGCCGACCAGATGATGTTCCGTTGTCGTGTGTTTACGGGATTTCTCCTCTTGAGTTTTTCCCCGTGCTTGCGGGGGTAGGCTCAAGAGGCAACGGAAAAGGGCATTCGAATTACCGACTTCGACTCGAACGGTCACTTTTCGATCATCGAACACCACGCGCATTTTGATCAATAAAGTTCTCGTTATTGTTAATCGGACTACGATTCATTCACCCTTCACCTCAAAGTTATTAAAAAGTGCAACGAATATGGGTATACGCGACAGTTTTAAGTTCTACCAGGATAACGATCCGAAACACAAATCGAGAATAGTTCAGGAATATTTATTATATGCTTATTCGAAAGTGCTCCATCCTCCACCATCATCGCCGGATTTAAATCCAATTGAAAATCTATGGGACTTATTGGATCGTAATGTTAAGACCACCCCTATAGAAACAAAAGAAGAATTAAAAAATTCGACTGACGGAAGAGTGGAAACGCATTACTCAAAATTATTTAAATAAAATAATGTCAAACATGCCAACACGTTTGCAACACGTCATGAGACAAAACGGATGTCCCAAAAAATATTAAATTAATATTAAAATTATAACTTTGTTGTTACATACACTCTAAATAAGAACAAATTTTATGTAATACTAAGTGTCCGAATACTTTTTCGACACCAATATCGGGTCTAATTTCATTTATCATTTATTATGTAGAAAACAATAAAAAATAAAGTATTTAATTTTACATATTTGTAAACTAGAATATGTGCTTTAACTTATTACGGATCAGAAAATCCGATAATCACATTGCGAATAAGTATGTACATAAAGCTATAATTTCGCAAATACCATAGTGTCTGAATATTAAATCGAGTAACTGCATTTCTGGACTATTGACATTATGTCGCTTGAATCAGTTTCTTGTTAATTATAATAATATCACTATAAAATCGCTAAGTGAATATGGAGCGTGTAATGTTTGAATGTTATTTCATGAAATTTTCGTGTAACAAACGAAAAGCACGTTCAGATGCTGGTCGCTCCAAGTCAGCAGCTCGCATTGAATACCCCAAGCCCCAAGGCGTTATGCACACGTCGCGTCGTGAACATTTCTCATTAGACGCCTTTAGGCGCTGAGCGTCCGGCATGCAATATCGACCAACGCCAGTTCTCACTTTCGTCGTTAGTTGGCTATACTAAAAGAGAAATGTAATATGATCAGTCTGAGGGGGGGGGGGGGGGGGGGGGGGTATATAGCGGGAAGACAATAAAAATACAAGTTTTTTGTTTCTAAAATTCTGTACAAAACGTCAGTTGGTTGTCGATGATCGAACGAGAATGCTTAGAAGAGAATGGTGCACATTTCAAACATTAAAGTAAATTTAATATTGTCGGTAATACGTGTTGTGCGATCGCAATAATACATCTTGCAATAACTGACTTTTTTCTTTGAATCACACATCATGCATAATGTGTAATGTGTACATAGTGAGGAACTTTCGTAAATGAATTGATGCGGAAAAAAGGTGGACATATCGATACTACGGACTGGACAATCGTAATGCGTGTGTGATTGTGTGTTTGTTTAGTGTGAGTTTCGAAAATTGTACCATTATTATACGGAAAACATCAAATATGACAGTCACCCTTTTTACTTGACAATCCCATAGAGCGGGTATTGATATGCTCTTGTGGATTTTAGCCAGTAAATAGGTTTCTTGTCATACGACGATGTACTTCAAAAGTAGTGAAGAATTCTCGCATCGTAAATTCACTCATGAGGTAAGCGTCCGAGTATTCTTTAATTTTGTATCGTTAAACAAACAGTTATTTTTTTTAATTATCTAAAAAAAAACTGCGCTTGATCTTCACCTTTATTTTCGTTTCATCCATACAATGAGTTCCGTTAATAAATTTATACCTATTAATAGTTGTGAATTTTATAACTACTTACCGTGCGGTCAATTTTTTGTGTCTCGACTCGCGAAGTGCGGTCAAGTGTACAATTTTTATTTTTAACCGACTTCGAAAAAGGAGGAGGTTACTCAATTCAATCAGTATATTTTTTTTTTTCTATGCATGTTCGCCGATTACGCCTAGCTGGATGGACCGACCGGAACGAAACCTTTTGCATCTGGTAGGTTCTGACTCCCCATTGGTATCATTATCAAAAAATTTTTCATTTTTTAATTGCAAACTATTGTTATTGCAAAACAACCGGCAATTTTTGAAATAAACTTTTCTCGATTTTAGTGCGCTTTTAATATCTTATCACGGACATGATTCTGAACAATTTTGTTCATATACAAATTTCGCGGAAAGCTTTAGTTTTCGAGATATTAGCGAAAATTGTTGTTAACTTTTGAAACCAACTTCGAACGATTTTTATGTCCTTCTAATACGTTATTAGTGGCATGATTCTGAACGAGTTTTTCCTTATGCATAATTGACGAAAAACTTTAGTTTTCGTGATATTAGCGAAACTAATAACTCTTGTTATTAATATTAGTAGAACGCTCCGTGCTATGCACGGGAAAGACAAGAAAGGGCAATTACAATGCACAGTACCAAAACACTAACTAATTGTAAGCTTTGCCACTTTGACACGCGACTTATGCAGCAAGATGAGTTCACATTGACGTTGGTGTATTATTCCCATTGCTTGGTACAGTCTCCGTATCGTTCTAAAAATGCATCAATTTGATTTGTCAGAAAATTTGTTGCGCAGGATTATTATTTTACGGATACTTTGACCCTTGCGGAGTCCTAAACCGTAAGAGATACACATGCGCAGTAAATTTTTGCAAAGAAAGTTAACAAAGAACAAATGGATGAAGCACCCTCAATCATGATGTAATTAGTTTGTACTTGTCCCTGAAAGAGTGTCCCTTATTTTTTTTTCTATGCATGTTCGCCGGTTTTTTCCTAGGTGGGTGGTGCGATCGAAACAAAGCCTTTCGCATCTTGTAGAGTCTGACTCCCCATTGGCACCATTACCAAAAATTTTTTCATTTTTTAGTTGCAAAGGATTATTGTTGCAAAAAAAATTGAGAAACGAATAGCTATGTTATATTTTACTTAATTATGTTCATGGCATTTACGCAGACAAAAAAAAAGCCCGGAAGAACTGTCTCACAGTATCCTATACAATTCTCCCCATTCCACTAAAAAGCGTGAAATAAAATCCATCCAACTAGGCGTAATCGGCGGGCACACATAGAAAAAAAAAAAAATATATTGATCGAATTGAGTAACCTCCTCCTTTTTCGAAGTCGGTTAAAAAACGAAAGTAAATTCAATCGAATATGTCTTTTAGAAATCTTGCTTTATATCAACCTTCAACAAAAACACCTAAAGTTGAATTGTTAGGACATTTGAAAAATTTAGAAACTGTAGAAATTCAGAATTTAAAACTAAAGAAAATTGGGAATTTATTATTTACAAACTTAAAAATTGAGACATTTAGAAAATTTAGAAATTTGGTCATTTTTGAAGCACTCGTTTATAAATGTAAAAATGTGGAAATTGACCAGTTGCAAATTTGCGTATATGAAAATTTAGCAATCTAAAAATTTGCAAATATGTAAATTAGAAATGTAATAATTTAAGAATTGGTCATTTTCAAATATTCAAATTTTAAATTTAGGGATGTAGTAATCTAAAAATTAGTTATTTGCAAATTATAATTTTATAAATTTAAATGTTTGGAATATTGGAAGTTTAAAAACATTGGAAGTTTATAAACATTTCGGAAATTGAAAATTTGACATTTTTTAAAATTATCAAGTTTAGGTTAGTATTTGTTTTATTCAAACGAAGTCTACATTATATCCGTCTATGTATACATCAGCCAATACGTTAAACGTTTAGTGGGTAACTTTCGTTTAAAGTAGGATTATCATTAATCATATTACGTGCATCATGTCACAGAAGAAGTATTTTGTAATCCATAAAATTGGACTGAGCCCATTATGTCTTCCCGAGCTTTTACATCGATGGATTTAATTTTTGCCGTGCGTTTCACATCAGTATTTCTACTTTTATCGAAGGAGTTTGATGTTGCGTTATCTACATTTGTATTAAAATGTATTGTATAAATTCGATTACATATGTATGTATACCGTAAAGTTCGTCTTCGTTTTTAAACGCATCTTGCGTTGTTTACTAGTTTAGACGATCTAAGATTATGGAAAAGTAGGTCATTACAGCGTAGAACTACATGTCTTGTCCGAAAAGATAGAAATTATTACGATTATTTACCACTCGTTTCTATCATTTAACTCTGGCTCAATCAACTTTATATCTTCTTGCCATTCAATTATGGTCATTTAACGGAAAATACAACCCGTGGAAAACCTGCCGCAATCAATGATCGCATATTTAATTACATTACTCAAATCGTCGATATTGAAACGTGAATTACAAGCACTGATGTTGTGGTAACTTGTGTTTAAAATCTGTGTCGTACTTTCGACAATCTCTATAAAGATATTCCAGTTCGTTTCGGTTCACTCAAGTTAAATATTACCATTCATAAAATGTGGATTCGTATCATTAATTATACTGAAGATTAGTTGACGTAAGATTACCTACACCAATTTATCCTTGCACACGTCCAAGCAACGATAAATCGTCAGTAAGTTAACGCATTCTCCGGGGCATAATTCTGAGACAATTATATTGTTTAAACGTTGCTGTAATTACAGACTCCGACTGAAATTTACAGCTACCACGTTTCAATGTGTAAAAGTGACGATTAATATTATTTGTGTTGCAAGAAATGTACTATATCGTTGCATAACGTCTCTGTCCCTTGCATAGTTGTCTCAGTTGTAGTGCTGCCAACTAGGTTGGTTGCGCTCTCCTTTATACGTCAAGCCGAAATTACAGCGTTACTCGTTGCGACAAGACCACTCACTTCGCCGCAAGTGCTTCTCGCTATAGTATGGATCAAGGTTGCCTTCGCATTTAATCGTATCGTAATCACGAGAGCGTTACTTAATCACAGTACGAAGCAACCTCTTTACCGAGCATTTAGTGTAATTATTGCATGCGAAGCACACTTGCAAGCTCATCCTAATTTTTGCTGTCAAGAACATTCATTTCCTTCTTCGTGTCTATTATCCTTCGTGTATCAACTGTATTAGTCTTCAAATCATTGCCGTTTAACTGTGCAAAACTGGGATTGTAACTGTTCCGTACGATGGTACATCTGGGTGAGGATTTCGAAAGTTTATTTGTGATCGGTCCGTTAGGCAGTCGTTTTTGAGTTAAAATATTTCGGGTTTTTTCGAGTTATTAATTTTGCTACATGTCTTGCCATAAATTTAGAGTTAATTTTCGTTTCATCCTCAATTGCCACTTTCCGATCATAAACACGGTTTTTTCCGAAGGGTACTTTAGAAACGGTCACGCACGGACCTAACAGTAACTTATGGTCGCCAGATGTACTTATTGTTAGAAGAAAAAATCGCGGCATTGCCGGACGTCCTCCCGCCAACTCACCGGATTCCCCACCCTTCCTAAACGAAGACGCTCTAAGGGAGCTATGAAGGGTGGGCCCAATCCCAAATCGCACGCTGATTAGAATTTTATAAAAAAGGCGAAAAACCAATCAGCGTATGGCCTCTGACTCCATCGTCAACGTAGAAGTCAAGACGACAGCGAGTCGTCAGATTCACTTACGCATTATTGAGAGAAACATCTCACCTATTCGCTCTTCAATCGTTGCGAAGATTACAAATTTCCAACAGTCGGGAGAACTTGAAACATTGCTTGTAATATTAAGCGTTAGAAGCAAATCGCGTTGCCGTATTTTTTAATTTTAATTTTTTATCGTAACGTAGTAGCGATACATTCAACACGCTACAGTAACAGTAGCTCGAATTCAATTTGGCACAACTATAAAGAAGGATCAGATAATCTCGGTTATACTTAAATTCTAGACATGATGTAAGCCAATAACTCGGATAAAGACTCGAACAATCCATCAAAGAATGGCTTATAATTATACTTTGTAATTAGTAGTTTATGATGTCATAAAAAATAGCCACGTATATATAGTAACAAATTTCAAACGATGCGTTATTTAGTTAACGACAAGTTGTATATTTCAGTTATCAATCTCGTTGATGTTAAGTTATAGAATTTTCTTGAAGACCCTTGTTTACGTAACAATAAAGAATAACAGACTGTTGGATGATCTCCCCTAAATAAATAATACATGAGTCATAGCCAAACTATGACTCTTCCAATTCACAGTAACGGAAACAGCGTATTCACATCTGCCATTAGTCATAAGGACTAAGGTCGTCCTCTTCCATTAGAGTAAGGACATTGTATATATTGTAACTGACCATGGGTATTGGTAAGAAGAGAATTAGTTTTGCTGCGAGTTAGCGAGGTTGTTGTTGCATCCAATCTTTTCACGACTTTCTGTTAAGTTGAGTTCGGCGTAATCGAAGAGGTTTTAGTATATTAAAAGTGGTTTTTGTCCTCTACCCGGATTCTAACAAACATTTTCATATCACTTGTGTAAAACGACAATATATCGTGTAACTTTCCCTTAAATAACAGACATTGTTATGTAATCTGAACTTTGGACGGACATATCGGAAATTTTTACGCGACTGCAGGAACATTAGTCACACGCGATGCGTAACTGACCTCCATAACTCGTTGAATCAATGTGTTTACATTTTACGCCATCCACTGTATCGCGATGACAGTACTACGACGTATTTGTGGGTCTTTTCAAATCATTGCAACAGTAAATGGATAACCATTTTTTCCAGTTCAAAATTGTATCATTTTAAATTTTTGTATACAGCAAATATAAAAACGTGGTTTTAATTTGTAATCAATTTCTGTGACGTCTGTTACTAGGTCTGTATCCTTACGAAAAGCAGGCCGTGCATGCTGACAATTACTAATCTTTACGAGTAAGTTCACGTACATGGCGTTTCCATTGAGGATGGCGACACTGCATCAGTCTTGCGATTAACTCATCGATTTGCTATATCATAGAAAATTCGGTATGTAAACGGTGTGAAACGTATGAAGCAGTTTGATATCGATGAGTGTCAAGATTCTCGACATCAGGCAAAATCTGCTCCCCAATATCTGGTAGAATTTGTCTTGTGACATCAAGTAGAATCTGTCTCTCGACATCACCTAGAATTTGTTCTTTGATACCTTTCAAAGTAATATCTCACTTGCTGACGACGTTTCCAGTACCAAATTTGCTATTTTTTCAACAATTATAAGGTTTTACGTACTAGTAATTTGCATCATTTTTATCGTAATTCATGTTATGATATTTATGTAATAACTTTGTTATTTTTACATTGAGCAGAATCATAATCCTTATCATCATCCCTTTCCCTGATAGAGGTTTTCTTACTTGAATAAATGCATTAAGTTTTCTAACTTAAATCAGTTATAGGTCGTTTAGTGAGCAAATCTAAAATCAGATTCGTGAAGGTTCGAAATAGATGAACTCAGCGATACTTTTACTTACTCCAACACTACTGTTATTATTTGTTAATATTACTTATTAATATTTGGTAATATTACTTATTTTTTTTTGTTTGATCTTCCTTTGGCTATAAAATTTGTTGATCTTCTTGCTATACAAATTCAATCGTCGTACTCCCTCAACTACGCTATTATTTCTACCGCAGAAACGTTTTTGTTGTTAATTGCGTCTGCGAAATTCAGACTCGTTTGTGCAAAGTGGAATGGTGTCATGTGATTACATTAGATAATCTAGTTTCGTGCGTTGCTCCGCGTAGGAATAAGCGATTAGATCATTTGGTTGGAAAGTTTGCTTCAGTTACAGTTGCAGTTGCAATTAATTAGATGGTAAAAATACTGTCTCATTCAACGGATACCCATTTCTAAATGCATTTAAATTTGTAGCTCTCGTAGTACTCTCTCTGTAATAAGCGCTGGCCAGCAGTTAGTTTCTTACGTATGAAAGCTATAGAACACTTCCATATCTTTCCCTACCTGACATACAGTTTTACAGATTTGCAAAATTATTATTGTGCAAATTGATATATAACTCATATATTAGACTGTAATTCATATTTAACAATCTTTAACAGAATTTCTGAATTATTCATATGCAAAGTATTTTATTAGTATGTTGATTGCGACATGGAAATAATTAAAAACTTTGTTAGACAGTATTTTAATTTCATACAAATTTCATAAAATATTTTCATAATATTTTATTGCATTTAAAAACGAGTATTTTGAATTAAATAAGCGAACAAATTTTTAATAATATAGTTGACAGATCCGTATGGGAATTTTAGGATCACTCAGTATATGGATAACAAAGCAATAAAGCATTAAATGTCGTTATTCATAATTATCATTTGAGTAAAACATGCTAAATTCTGCGATACTCTGTGACTCGTTAGTTTTTAGAAATTCTGGTGTTGATTGCACAGAGTTGGTTAAACCTTCATTAGTCAAGTTATCTCTGCCTGTAAAGTTTACATGGTTAACAAAATTATTTATTTGGAATTCACCAGTAATTATTCCACTTCACTATTTATGAATTTTGATTTTGCGCACGTGTGGGCTACCACAGTCCTTATACTCTGATGGTAAAGCGACCTTTATCGAATATTCATCTTGGCTGAAAAGTAGTCGGTACACACTTTCCAATTCAATTTTCTTGAATATAACCGTATGCGGAAATATTCCGTGACACCAAAACCTAAAACACTACTTGCATCGAGTTCTCGGAAATAATATGTTTGCTTTTGAGGAATTTTCTAGTCTCTTATGGAACGTCGAAAGATGTATGAATTCCAGTTCTACGTTTCAATACGCTTTACGCTGCAAATTCCAAATCAATGAAAACCGCTTATTACGATGGCAATATTCTGTGACGTGGTGTTTTATACCTGTCACAAGGAGAATCCTCGGGAGACCGGATAGGTCATAGGTCGTTGGCAGAAACCGTCTAGAGAGAGAACGAAGCGCGTGTTATATCGTACGAACGAAATCTGCCGCTGTATTATTTTGTATGTACCGCCGGAGAATGACGTCACCAGCAACGAGGGAATGACGTACGTCGAGGAAACGCGCCACTACCCTGTCGCTACCCCGCTTGGACCATACGATTGACCAAGTGAAGCTGCGGAGTAAGAGGAGAAAGGCCAGCGAGAGAACGACGTACGCCGAAGGAAAATGCCGATACCTTGCCGCTTCCCCGCTGCGGCCCTACGATAGTGGAAAGGAGGCCGCGGAGCCGGAGGAGGTCCTGCCGGAGAAGACTTCGCTAGAATTCGGAGACTCCGGCCGAGGGTGGAGGAAGGCTACGAGGTGTACTAATACCGGCACAAGGGTTCGCGGATTATTATTCTGTATCGGGCAATTGCCGAGTGCCTTTTAGTAACGTTTTTCATTGATTATCGATCCGAGAGGAGAAATCCCGATTCCGCTGCGACCTGTGCCTGGACATCTCGGTAAGCCCTCTCATTTACCGTTATCTATGTAAAAGAGCGCGAAATCGAGATTACCATACCGTGAGTTATCGTCCAGCTGGCTTACCATTTACGGGCAGGTTCTACAAAGTGTGACCGGAGTGGCCTTGTATCGTAGGGAAATTAGGTTAAGTTAGAAGGGTAATCCCGGGGGCCCCTGTCCGGGACGGTCAAGGATCCCGACGTTCGGACTTTTCGTGTCGTCGAGAGATTGCTTCTCGATCTCTCGAATAGCCACTCGGCTGGGTCACTGAACCTGTACCGGGGGATGGCACAGCGTTAGCCACAATTTAAAGTATTGTCTCGAGTAGGCCTTTGCCAATATTGTGCCCTCCCACGTCTCGATTTCGCGAACTCTTACAAGGGACATCATCAAGGTGTCACACGCGGATTTTAATGAAATTGACATATGTGGTAGCTTTTTAAAAATCATTTGACACGTATTTTTTTATATCTGCGGACATGCATGTTGAGGGGGTGAAAATAGCCCTCAAAGTTCGGGGTTGAAAACACATTTTCTTTAATATCTCGGAAAGTAGAGGGTGTAGGAAGGTGAATTTTTTTTTAAATTGTGTAGTTTTTAGTCAGGAATTTAGTTAGTGACAAAAATTTCGGGAGCAATTATTTATTTAAATAATATATTAAAAAATTGGACTTTTTTTCAATTTTTCACCCTAAATGCAGTTCGACTTTTTTCCACATTTATATACGAAAAATATGCATCAAAATAGGGGATACGTGTTTTTGGAATTTTTTGTTTATTGCAATTTAGCAATAATTATTACATATACAATTTTCTCTTACCTTTTACGGAGAAATGAATTGAGATTTGTTTTCGAAGAGGGTGAGCCATTTTTATACGATAATTTGTCACGCCTTTAACAATTGGATAATATCAGATGTTTATTGTTCCATCGGTAACCAGGGAAGGTCCAGCGGGCAGGTATAAGTCCGCCGCGGTACCAGTCGTCGTAATACGGAACATACATTTCTATGGCCAATGAAACAGTTTTAAAATAAAGAGTTTTGTAATAAGATGGCTAACCCTTCCTCTGGCCTTTCGCCGATATATACTATTGCTGGAGATAGGTTGGGATAGGGACGGTGGTCTAGGGACAATGTGACTCAGGACGGGTGCGAGGTCCAGGATGAGTAAGGAGTAGAAATCGTTTCGATTAGTATGTTTGTTGGGGATGAGTCTGTAGTGTTTGTTATCTTATTTGTTTGGACGGCACTCTACGGTGTACGAGACTTTGCGACTCCCGACCCGGCTCGCGCTAGTTTTACCAATTGGCTGATTATTCAATATGTAAAAGTCGATTAAGAAACCCTATGTATCAGTGGGGAGGAGGTACGGAGGATGGGGGTTAACTTAAGAAATATGTATACATATACAGTGATTCACGAAAGTACTTGAACACTTACCATGAAATACTTCATTAATTATAATGAGTATATTATACAATACTTACTGAAATATTATTAACATAATAAGGAGGTATGATTCTCTAGATTATATTGGTGAAGTTTGGAACAAGTCGAAATATATACAGAATAGATATGTATTATTTCTTATGGTGTCAGTTTATTTATAAATCCTTAAATCGTATCCTAAGAAATCAAGTAAGTAAAAATTTCAACTCATGCAAACTTAACAGAGTCGCGTTAACTAATCAATAAAATTCTCAATAGACGAATGCAAACTATTTCTATCATTTCGTAAAACTGATTTTGAGGAATGTACAAGAACAAAGGAACGATTAATGCAACCACAACTTAAAACTGTTCACATGTTTATAGCACTATTGTACTACTTTACGCATACTATTGAACTCATAAGGAGAATATAAGTTCTTGGAATTATTGACTTAGCTGGAACTTTGTGTGCTGACAAATTTGAATATTTTATTTATGGTAGTATAGCATTGAACAGAGAGGTAGATACTTAATAGCGTTTTAGATACAACTGGAGATTTTCCATTATTATAAATAACGTTTTAATACCTAGGAACATCAACTACTGTTGAAAAACTTCTTTTTACCAATTAAACTTTTATTATTTACTTATTCTATTATATGGTCATTATTTATTTACGATATAACTGCACAAAATGTATATCAAAATGACTGTAATAAATAAAATGTGTAACATGCACGATAGCTATAATATACAGGGCGTTCGACTACTGGTGGGCATAATTTCAGAGGTTGGTAGCTGGGGTGATACTAAACAACTTTCTTCTTTAACAAAATGTTGACTGAAGCTTAGTTTCTGAATTATTAACGAAAAACATTAACCAATCAGAACGCGAGAATAGCACGCGCCCGTACGCAAGAGCGATAGCTTCGAGCCTGACGGCTGAGCGTGATCGTGAACAAGTATGTTTTCACCGTGACCGGTCACGATCACGCTCAGTTGTCAGGCTCGAAGCTATCGCTCTCGCGTACGGGCGCGTGCTATTTTCGCGTTTTGATTGGTTAATGTTTTTCGTTAATAATTCAAAAACTAAGATTCAGTAAATATTTTGGTAAAGGAAAAAGCTGTTCAGTATCACTCCAGCTACCGTCCCCTGAAATTATGCCCACCAGTAGCTGAACACCCTGTATGGTATCGCGCGGCTAGCACACAGAGGCTAAGCCACAAAACCCCTCACGCTGGTGGTTGGGTTTTCTTAGATTTGACTGACCCTAGCTTACTGTTCTCATGCACATATGAATCCTTCCGCCCTTAATGGTCACTTCAAGATTTGATTCAAGACACTTCTACGGCTCCCATCAAAAGCCCTGTGGAAGAAAACGTTGCCTATGCGGCCCACAGCACTTGTACTCCTTTCCACAGAAGTTCTTTTTTCTCCGAAAAATTAGTAAAAATTCACTAATGGCAGTCATCATCGCGCGGAAAACTCACAAATAATTACAAATCAGTGTTACAAATGTATAATAAATTAATATAATAAACAATAAATTGAAGTACTCGTTATTAACCGTATCTGAAAAACATAGAGAATAACATTAAACATCATGTATTCCATGATTTTGCAAGTGCAGGTATTTTTTTTCAATAACCATATTAATACTAAATTTCATTTTCGAATCATCTTATGCTACAAGAATTAAAGCATTTGTAACATATTTCATTTAAAAGTAAATGTGCGATTTTATATTAAACTGTTGTAATATATTATTATTAATAAATTATATTATGTTTTATCATTGAATATTATAATAAGTAATTGCATCATAATGGAATAATTGAAGAAAAATTGAATTAAAATTTTTCATGCACGAAGAATCGAATCCTGATAATTACTATACTATGCCAGTACATTATTACTGTGTCACAACGGTATTTGATATTTTTTAGTATCGAAACCATTTTTATGGAAATGAGAAACCTAGAATCATAAATATCTAAAAAAACTATTGAATATTTCTCCCTATAATGCTACAGTTCCGCAAAAAGTGCATTGAAATCTACCAACACAAGTTCTAGCAAAATCAATGATTCCAAGGCTTTTTGAGTTTCCTTAGGAGTTTTGGTTTTGATGAAGTGATGTGTAGTGTTAAAGTTCAGACAATCTTTTCAGAACACAAATGGCCGATTAAAAAATTTTATTTATGTGGTCAGCAAACTTTTCATAATTTCACATACCAGTTAATTAAAATTTCAGATAATTTCTGATAAGGAAAAAAGTTTTATTTGTTATTACAATATCAAGTAGGTAATAAAGACATCTAATTAGCTTTAAAATAAAATATACATTTACTTCAAAAATTAATTTGAAGAAAGTGATATTTGTTCTGAGTTGCTCAGAACAAATCATTAGTTTAATATTTATGGGTATCCTGTCAAACCCAAAACGTTTCATTCTTACAATTTTCAACAGATAATTAAGACCACATGAACGTCTCCATAACTTGGCGTTCTTAACTATTATTGACAATAGCCTTCTAACAGGCCAAAAAAGCACATCTTTCTAGTGCCAATATATCTTTCCTTAAAGAAGTTTATTTCCTTGATCCTTAACTGTGCATCCCTGCGATGTGCAGTTTTTACGAAATCCTTGCTTACTCGGCGGGCCTATAATAATAACTGATGAACTAGAGATATTTTAAACTAGCTTTATCAGCGTTATCAGCATTACTTGATCTCAGAAGTCAAGTAAACATCTACTTCCTGTCAATTCAGTTATACACTAACAAAGTGATGCTGTCGCGGTACATTACCGTCACCAGTACAGAAGTTAGCACCTTCACCATGCTGTAGACAGAACTACCGCGTATCTCAAGGATAGAAAATACATACATAATGGCGGCGTTTTAAGAACAGAACAGATGGGCTCTGTCGGAAACTGTTTCCGAAAGAGCGTTAAAGCTGGATTTACTCCACCTCTTGTAACCTCGTTTTTATAAAGGTTTGTAAGGTTCAGTTTCTACATTTATCGTATAAAAAGTATTACATGGAGCTTTATGCGATCTTTGCTCGTATACTTAAAATATGTAGGTATTTATACGTAATTGTGATTTAAAATCCCGTATAGATATACATTTATATAAAATAAATCGAAATTTATACAATTTCTATTTTCTTCTTAAATACAATTCGAAGCAATAGTCAATAATTTCAATAATAATTGCAAAAATCCTTCTTCGAAAATCGTAATCTGAAACTGATATAAGATAATTTGATCACAAGTCAATGTGAGGAATGAATTTTAATTTATTTATCAAGTGAACACAATAACAATTATTATATCTTTTGAATAACGTTACAACTTTTGAATACAAAGGTAATTTATTTCTACATGATTAATAGTAGTTAATACGTCATAAATATAATTACTGTTATCGAGGCGCAGATCGTTGGAAAGTTAAAAGGCTGATCAACTTTGAAGATTTCCTGAGGAAGAAATAAAACATTTTATTTTATTCTTCTTGCTTTGTGAATTTATATAACTCACGCTATATTTTTCTGCTGTTCGAAGCACGTATGACTTACAAGGGACCATCCCGAAGTGATAATTTTCGATTTTGATGAAACTTGGATATAATGTAGTTTTCGAAAATATATTCAACACGTATCTTTTTTTAGCTTCATGTTAAGGGGGTGGAACCAGTAGAGCTAGAGAGATGGTTTAAATTGCAAAGTTATGTATTTTTTAATGTGGAATCCAAATGCGCAAATGGATTTAAAAAATTTGCATTTGTTTAAATAATATATTAAAAAATGACACCTTTTGTTAATTTTTCTGGTTAAAAATTGTATTTTTCCGTAATTTTTAATGTGGAAAGTATGATAGTAAGTATAAAATACGGATAAAATGGAAATTTCATTTTTACATTCTAAATATAGTTAACGAAGTTGTATTTTTATCGTACTTTTGAGGGACGCAGTTCTTGAATGCATACAATCAAAAACGTGAAGAGCTTTTACGTCTTTACTGCTATCTGTATTACAGTGAACTTGAAAGTATTGCCTCAGGAGGAATAAGTACCAAAAAATACTACAGCTTTAATTCAACCGTTGGATGTTTCCGGTTATCGCGCATGGAAAAATTTTGTATGAAAATTGGTGTAACATCTGAATATTTATTGTAATAAAGTATGTCTCTGACATAAAATGTCAAATATTTCGTGAAGTGTTGACATTTCTGTAATATCCTTGAAGAATTTTCAAACTTTTATCTCGGTGACATTTCTTCAATTATCGACTGTATTTCTCTCTTACCGACCGCGATATTAGACAAATCAAGTATCATAAGAATTCAGTAAACTGTCGGTAATAAATGTATAGTTCTATATGGAAAATTCCGTAATGCTATGTGCCTACGTGCCGCGATGCTCGCCCCGAATTTCCTAGTATTCTCGCGTTATCTTAGAGAAGGATAGGAATACATTTTACAATTAAGACATTATTAGTTATTAAAACCTATTAAGTGAACAAACCAGTCAATACATATCGAGCCTACTGATATTATATTATTCGGAATCAAAGTCAAATGTTAGTTTATTGCAATATATATTGTAAATTATAATCTTATTTAATGGAATGTTCTAGAAGCATCGTATGCTTATACATTTAGCTCCGATCCGTATAGAAGTCGTACGCAATATATGTATAGAAGAAGATAGAAAATGCAATTTTCATTAAAACACTACTAAATTACTACTTTTATATCAGGAACATAAACTATTATGTAGAATGCGATATTAATCATGTAATTAAATCGTTCGTTTTCATAATTAATGTCTAATTACAAATTTATACGACAATTATATATTTCGACATTATGGGGGTTTTCCAAGAAATTGCCAGGCTGGCGAGTATAAAAGGTCGAGCGAAACTTGCCTAAATCGCAGAACAGTTTTCGAAGTCGAGCGAGCTATTGTAGAAGTCTTCAGATAAGTATAACCGGAACAGTTTTGGCTGTCAAGAGCCGCAACGATTCTTAATACTTGACTGGTAAAGCGGGTATACGCCATTTGGATACTTGATCGTGGGTCGTTCTAGTAGCCAGCGAACAGCAGGCTCCCCATTCAAACGATTTCATATCTAAAACTCCTTTAGGAGAGTGCTATACTTAGCGCCAAGAAAGGCTAAGATATCGAAACGATAGCTCTCAGCTACTCAAATTTGATTTTTCGTCGGACTGTTTACGCGCCGTCAGATACTCGGAGTTCGCTCTGGGTAGTTTCGTAGCCAGCTAACGCAGGCTCCCCATTTGAGCGGCTTGGTCTCTGAAGCCCGTGTCTTTTGGGTGGCAGTTCAGCAATTACGATTTTATATTGGAATCAATTGATTTGCTACCCTGTTAGACTTATACTGTTCACCCTTTTCCTGTATCGTTGGGTCGTTCTAGTAGCCAGTGAACAACAGGCTCCCCAATTAAGCGATCTGGTTTTGGCTGTCAGTGTTCGTTTTGACAAAAAGGGTCACGGACAATTAGTTGTCGAGCCAGATTAAAAGAGTAACTGTTCCGAGGAAATAATTCATTTAGATTCAAACAAATTTTGAACTTGCATTAGTAAAAGAATATTGTTCTGTCATCAGCGTAATTTCCGTAGTCGACTACACCGCGTTAGATGTCAGATAAAATCATTAATCTATCTAACTTTGCGAAAGCGTATTTAGGTACACTTAGAGAATCACACTTAGGTCGTGTTCCTCGCTGCGGTAGACTATAACGCGCTAATATTATTAATTTCGTAAAAGAATATTCATTATATAAATTACAAGCGTATTAATCAAGATAAATTTTGTCATTGCGATAGCGTTCGAAACGAGAATCAAATCTTATAGAATATCGAATTCCGTTAAATACATAAAAGCGAAGATAGCTTTGTCCGAAATCAGATTTAGTTACATTCACAATTATCTATTACGTATTGTTTAATTTGCCAAGTTCTATTATTTCTATTATTAATATTATATCAAAGTCTATTTAGTTTCTTTTGATCAAACCAATATACTTTTCATATTTTGTTGTTATTTGTTACTTGTTATTTGTTAAATTCATCATCTTCATTATTTTATTGAATAAACCTTATTGTTGAAAGATATTGACCTGTGGATTTCACTCCTTAACCGCACACCACACGAATCCCACAATCTTTACATTTAGTTATTTTCCAAAACGAGTCGTTTAGTTGGTAAAAGCCGCTCTTTACCTTCCTAGCGCTAGTAACTATCTGAACCTAGGTTCCAGAGTCGTTACAATTTCTTTGAAATATATGTAATTCATACGTTGCATTAACAAATACACTGCTCAAAAGAAATATGGCATTGAAAAATTTTAGGCAAAAATTGGCCAAATTTGATTGATGATAACTCCGTGAAAAATCATTGAAAATTTATGCTCTTTTTTTTAAATTAAAGCTTGAGATCTCTACTTTAAGACCCTGTAGTTCGATTTTAGATTTAATGCATCCCTACTACAATAATACCGTAAATGCAAGGTCATGTTTGCAATATTGAAAATTACAAAGTTTGACTGTGACTGTGTGATTGTGTGATTGTATGATTGTGACGAAATGCATGGACTTGCCATATTTTTTTGGGGTGATACTGTTTACAGCAGCATGAAGTCTAAACTTTCATCTTTAATTTCCAGTATGTGAAAAACCGCTACCATTTTTTTTCCGCAAAGATACAGAACTTTAAAGAAACCCTTGCATTTATGGCATATACCGCCGGCATTAGCATTACCTGATATGCATCTCGGTGAGGTTGGTGGACAGATTTTGCACATCATATGGCTCTGATAAAAGCCTTTTTTTGTGTGTATTTGAGTGTGAGTATCTGTGTGTGTGTATGAATTATCATCGAGAAGCCTCGTTGAGAATCATTCTCGAATTCTGCAGTCCCAATTCAATTCGATTGCTTCCACATTCTGCAGTAAATCCAAATTTAAACCCTATAGAAATTTAACAAGACAACCTGTCAATCTGCAAAACTTGTTGCAAGTCTTAACTCCGCAGGAAGAAATTAGGGCTTGCATTAACATGAGTAATCGGCTGTTAGGGGTAATTCAATAACGCGGAGGAAACATGCGTTATTAGAATTCAAACATACACACACACAGATACTCACACACAAATACATACAAAAAAGCTCTTGTCAGAGCCATAGGATGTGCAAAATCTGTCCAGCAACCTCTCCGAGATGCATATCGGGTACCTAATGCTAATGCCGGCGGTATATGCCATAAATGCAAGGGTTTCTTTAAAGTTCTGTATCTTTGCGGAAAAAAATGGTAGTGGTTTTTCACATACTGGTAATTGAAGATGAAGGTTTAGTCTTTCTGCTGCTGTAAACAGTATCACAAAAAAAAAAATGTGGCAAGTCCATGCATTTCGTCACAATCATACAATCACACAATCACACAGTCACAGTCAAACTTTGTAATTTTCAATATTGCAAACATGACCTTGCATTTACGGTGTTATTGTGGTAGGGATGTGTGATGTGGTGTGAGTGTGATGTCGTGGATCCGCGGGCCGAGCCGTGTGTGTGCTGTGTAAGTTAAGAGGGGGCTCGAGGGTGCGTAGTGCCGATTCCGCTCGCAGTCAGTTGAGATCTCGTTCCACGTTTTCTTGTATTAATATATTTTACAATAAATCTTATTATTAATGAACCACGGCAAAGTTTCCCGGACATTACAGGATGCATTAAATCTAAAATCCAACTACAAGGTCTTAAAGTAGAGCTCTTTAATTTAAAAAAAAGAGCATGACTTTGCAATGATTTTTCACGGAGTTATCATCAGTCAAATTTGGCCAATTTTTTCCTAAAATTTTTCTATACCATATTTCTTTTGAGCAGTGTATAATATTTTATTTTTATATTTATATTTGCAGTCAATACCAAATCAGCCTTATGTACGAAAGCATAACTGAAAGTACAGTACGCACCTGTCCATATATTAGCATAAAATAAATCATTATCAATTTAATTATCATCGCTTATGGTCCATAGGTCTCTGCTCAAGTATGGAAACATCCTTTATCACATTTTGAAATATAAATAATCAATGGATATTAATATTCACTCATATTTCGAATGACAATTTACTGTTGATAAATACCGCAGTTCGTGCTTTGTGACGACATGTGCGATTGACTAATTAATTAGCTTTCCAAATTTAAAGACCGTATTCCATGTTAAATAACAGTAATTATTCTGAAATAATTTCCGTTTATATTTGTGTATTTCTGACTAATATACAAAAGATTCATTTTCTGATTTAACTAACTGTACGCATTCTTTAGAGCGACTGTAGTAGGAAAAAGCACAACTATCTACTTCTAAATTTAAAGAACTACTAATTAATCTAACAAGGGACATCACCCAAACGTTAAACGCCCATTTGGATGAAATTTTTACGTTATTGAATGTGAAAAAATATTTGACACATATTTTTTTACGTGCGAATATATCTCTTTTGAAGTAGTGAAAATATACTTTTAAAGTCGGGGTTGAAAAAGCTATTTCTACAAATATCACGGAAACTATTAGATAAAAAATTCTGTAATACCTAAATAAAAAATTTAAAATGCAAATTTTTTCATTTTAGATGGGCAATAATATGATGTAAGTGAATTTTTGAAAAACTTTTTTAGTTAAAAAATATATTAAAAGTTAACAATATTTTGCAAATGTTTTAAATAAAACGTTGAAGTTTTTTGATCAAATTTAACGTATGTAAGCTATTCAAACCAAAACAGGACGGATAAATTGGAATTTTTATTTCCTCTTGCGCAAAAAATATTACTATGGTTGCAGTTATACGCACATTTTATGCCTTCCGTTCTGGCAATTGTATTATATTACATTTTTAATTATATTAAGTTATTTTCACCACTTCAAAGTGTATATTCGTACGTAATAAATGCGTATCAAATATTTTTACAAATTCTAGAACGTACAAATTTCATCAAAATCAACGTGTAACATTTGGGTGATGTCCTTTGTAGGACCAAAAAAAAACTCCAATAAACGTATCGGAAATATACAAAGTCTCTTGTTTACATGAAAAACTTTATATAGGATTGTCCGGTTTAAATCGGTCCGTTACAAATTTCAGTATGAAAATCTTTCGAAACATAAAGTAAGCAAAGTTCGTTGGCAGTATTTTTGGTACTATTGATTTTCTTCAAACAATGTAATATCACATACTGGAAATATTCGAGTTTTTCATATTTTGAGATGCATAGAAAGAAACTAAAATACATTACCATGAAAACAAGTATACTGTTGAAAAACTAAAAAAGGAGTGAATGCAACAATGAAAAACATATTAGGCTGCATGTTCGGACAAATGTTGCTATAAAAAATCGAATATCCAAATTCTTACATAAATACTTAGACGACCTAACATTTTCTCTTTTATTTGTAGTGTAGCGCAAAAGCGCTTAGTAAACATTGTAAATATTGTACACACGAAAAAGCTAGTTGTAAAAGAAATGTATTTCTTTAAAAAACCTTTGCACACGGCAACACGCGTCCGTGATTAGACGAACTTAGAAGTACGAAGACAATATTAGTACCGGCAAAAATTCATATCGAAGGCAGTCGAGCGTTAAAAAAAACCTGGTTGACCATCTCTCTGCCCTGGAGCAGCCGGACTTTAGCAGACCAGACTTTCTATCTTTACCGTCTCTAAACCATTCCTAGTTTCGAGCAGCTAAACCTTAGCGAACCGGACTCTCAGAAACTAGAGAATTAAAAACCATTTTCTCCCTATGGTTATTGCTATGTTAATTGCTCGTGTCCACCGTAACGATAGTCGAGCTTTGTAGGCGTTATGCACGCTTGTGCCAACGAAAGCTAATGTTCTAACACTCGAAGGATCACCCGATACTTCGGGAAAAAATCTAAGTGTCTAGGTTTGAAAATGTGCTAGTTTATTTCTAAGTCCAATACTGTGTTCTAATCGAGTACTATTTTCTGTCTATGTTGCCTTCTATCTATGTTGCTTTCTATCAAGTTTCTATCTAGTTTCTATCTAGTTTGTATCTAGTTTCTATCTATCCAGTTTTCTATCAAGGTTCTATCTGTCTAAAATGTGTAAAACTATATCCGAGGTAACCTCGGTAAGGATGTACTTGGCGGGGGAGGAATGTCCCGATTGGGTGACAAAAATTATGAAAACCAGGGAAGGGAGGTGAAAGTTAACGCCCTTCTTGGGTTTTTCCCAGTCGCTATGTATGACTAATTTTGGCCCTTGACCGTGGCAAGTAATAAAGTCAAGCAGCGCGCTGACCGTGGTAAAACATTCGAGAAATAACGGACTAGAAAGTTAGAAATGATGGTACCTGGTGACCATATGCGAAACAAAGGAACGAAAAAAGCTACGGCAAGAATCGCGGGTCTTTATGGCTTCATGAGTTTACTGCTGCCACGGAACGTTTTACAAAATTTCAAGGGACCGGCTATAAATCAACTAAAAACTAATACTATGAATTTACAAACTAAGGATAAGCTAAATATTTACAGGTAAAATATATGACAACTCTTAACACCCTATAATATCTTTACGTTCTAGTCGAACCCTTGCTCGTGACGCAACTAGGTTGACACAACGCGAGTCACGTATTATCTGATAAGCATGTTACAGCACTCAAGTTTTGTCGGTTTATATAAAAAATTGTACATATATTATGAAAATGCATTCGGGAATATGGTCATGTTCCATGTAACACGAATAATTTATAACTATACCTTACAGTTTTGATTACTTTTACTCCGATAGTATACTTTGATGTTTTAGAAACTTACTCTTTGTCCCGCTATGTCGCGAAATGTACAGTATAACGCCTAGCGATAAATAATGTCGGATATAGTCACTAGCATTAGAACCAATTGACCGTTAACAATTAGGTTCACGTTGATTTACCGTCCTCTCGTTTAGCTTAGAGTAGTTTCTTAAAGAATCGTGGGATTAGGAAGCAGACCTACAGCATAATTTATTATCGCAATTTCGAGTTATATAGCTTTTAGAATTCTGAAACGTGACTTTAATTTCTACAACTCTTTGGATAACACATACTGCAGCAATAAACTTCTAGGTTTTTAAGGCTTCTTTAACACATTAGCCGCCACGTGTATTACAATTTTATGAAAAGAAATATTTAAATACGTTACTGATACAATCCTATAATGTATTATATAATAATTAAGTAAATTTTAAATAAATTTCAGATAATTACATAAAACAATATAAATTTTTTAGTTTCATATATTTTACTCTGTCAGTCAGCGGTGACTAACGCGACTTGAACGAAGAGTTCAGTGTCAGTCGGTGACTGATGTGACAGCTAACGTGTTAACATTGAACAGAACCTGCCTGAAAAAGATTCTCCTATATTCGAAACTTTACTTTTCCATCATGTATTGTTCAAATATTGTAGAACAGACAATCATTTCCCGGCACTTTCATTTTTACATTCATTTTGGTTAGCTCCTCGAGAAAATCCAAACGTACATTATTGTACCGGCTTGCTTCAATTTCTGACTATCTATTTCGAGTCATCAACGGACCTCTTGTGGTGCACAATCTGCGAAGTTAGAGACGAGATCAATTAAGGGATCTTCTGACCATATACTTCAAAGACAAGTCGTATCGTAAAGGGATTGAGTCGACTATAATAGGGCTCACACGTGCACCGCCGCAGCTAGGATCTTCAACTGGCATACATAGGCAGCGTCTAGTGTGCTGACTTGCTAAATTATACTAGTTTATCACGTTTTGTCAAAGATCTGACATTATACTGATTGGTGGCCGTCGTTGACACCTACACTGGACTAATTCATGTTTATTCTAACAGGTATATTAAATTGTATTTTACAAATCGTCCTTTTCAAATCAACTTACTTAAATATTTTCGAATATATTGATGATACAAAAAAAGTTACATGATTTCAGGGGGTATATTATTTGCTGACCGTAACTTCCTTCTGTACGGACACATAGAGAAAATATGAAAGTCAACTTCGTTTTTATAAAAAGAATTATATATTTTGCAATGCAGCTTATTTAGGAAATACTTATTATTTTACTATTGCGAAGTATTATTTTAAAGTAGCTAATATGAGTCATACCTATCATTTTGTGTTCGTGTGGATGCTTCTAAATAAAAATTTGTACAATATAGGCATACCGAATTTTAGCCAAAATTACCAGATTTGACGTTGTTAGACTTTGTCCCCAACGGGAATATTTAATGAATAATGTTTATGCGGAAGAATCTATAAAATCAAATTATCTAAAAGAGCAGATTCTTGATGTGTACCAATAGATTTTTGAGGAAATATTAAAAGAAGTTGACGAATCATTAAGGAATCGAATAAATGTTTGCAAACAGGTTGAAAGACTATTGAACATCAAATTTAGGAATTTAAGTGCAACAACGTATACATTAGTGCTTATATCGCCGCCTACAATCGCCATATTGAATTTTTCCAAAAATAACGATTAAGCCTTAAAGCACAACTAGAAATTTGACCTAATGTAGATGTTCAAGCACATGTAAATCCGTTATGCCTATCTGCACAACAATTAATGAAAATGAAAATAAATTTCTATATATTTTTGCAAAAAAAGTCGACATGTTGGTAAAACTATGAGAGATATGGATGAAATAATGACGGTTTCGAAAGAATTATGAAAAATTACCTTAGAGAATGTATTCTTACTAAGATTTTTCAAAGGATTCGATCTTTCTTGATAGGGTGAAGAAAGGCAAAATTTACATCATTCCAGGACTTTACAGGTCAAACTAGTGATTTTTTACTATAAGTAACTAATTTCTGAACTATTAATTTCTCTTTACAAACGGCTTAATACGTTTGTGTTTAGAAGATTGAGCTTCGTCGAACAGTACAATAAAAAATATACATATATTTCGTTCAGAAAGGTGGACTTGACCTTCACCTTCTCTACATCCCTGCAGACGAAAATTACTTTAACCAAGTAATTTTTCTTTCGAAATAATGTAACTTTTGTTGAAAACGTTGTTATGTGCCATCAATACTTTCAAAAATATTTTAGGGAAACTATTTAATGCGACACCAAATAGCAATGAAACGAAAAGACTAATTAAATAACAGTTGAAAGAACACAAAAATAAAGTTCAATTAAAATGGTATACAAGATCTGTTATACACTGCATAGAAACAGAATGTCCGATACTAACAAATATCGTCAATCAACTGAAATACTAAAGCAGTAATATCAATAGAGACAATGGATGTGACATAAATTCGATGTGATACCACATTCTTATAGTTCTATTTCAAAAAGGTATACACGAATTAATTGCAGAAATTAATTTCCATTGCGTCGATGATTTGATAACATTTTTTAGATTAATCTTGAATTTGATATGCCCTAATATTTATGAGCAGCAATTTACTAGTTATACTACTAATTTACTATGTTTGAGAAACGTCTATATGACAACGAACATATCAAGTCACGGTGAAAATATGTAATCTATAAAATTATATAAATGCTATATAAAGGTTATTATCATTAATTTAGTTGCAGGGCACAAGTGAGTGAAATATTACCCTAGACTTTTTTGCGCAACGATGCCCGAGAAACGTACGAGAATTAATGGAGGTGTGAACTGTACATTAATCACGGGTATACAGTCTTGCAATTTAACTCGAGCCACGATTGAATACATAACATTTGGGAACTAAGCATTTCTAAACTTGATATCATATATAAATAACTTTTTTTATGGAAGTGATTCGTACGTAACTCAGAAATCACATTTTATGAATCTTTATTTCTATAATATGTATATGTACCAACTGTGTACATGAATTTGTAAATCACCATAATGACGTTCTTCGAATGTATGCACGTATACTTGTATATGTACATTAGGGTGGCCCTTGCTTTTCGACTTCCAAATTTTCTTACTCGCATCCCCTAAAATTTTGAGACGTGATAAATAAATGATAATTGCAAAGTTACAACATGATTGGATAAAAATTTAATAATTTTTTATATATTCTTGAAAGCCGAATGCAAATGCCAGTATTACACGTGTAAAAGACTATATTTTTATCAGAAAATATGCACAGATATTTTCAAAATGAAGGATCGCAAATATTTTGCGGTAAGGGTTCCTGTTATCTAATCATGCTGAAACTTTGCAATTATTATTTTTTCATCAAGGGTGAAAATTTTAGGGGGTGCGACCATGAAAAAGTTAAAAAAAATGCCGAGATCTATAATTAAGGACCACCCTAATGTACATGTGAATGTATTATATTTAGCAGCTGCAAAGAGTTGCAGAAAAAAGCACACGTATCTTTCGATTAAGACGGTAATTTATTTACACGGTTATTGAATATCGCTAATGTATATAATATTGTAACCCACAAATGTAGTTTCCAGTAACAAAGCATCATTACATTGAATGTTCTCAACTAATAATGGTTAATGTAAATGACAAGTGATTAGTAGAATAGAACATAATTTAACTATGGTATAGTCTTCACCATAGAATAATGAACTTGTAAAATAGACCCCTATCAAGAGAAGGTTTCGAAAACTGCTTTGTAATTCTGTACAAAAGTTTTCTTCGTATGATTCTGGTCGAAGTTTCATGTACTTATCACCTCTAAACTCTTACGTTAATTGCTTGAGTTTATATGTATGTAGATTTTGTCTAAAAAAATTTACAAACTCGTTATTTCCTAGTCAGTTTTTTCATATTAGCCTTTTTCTATTGTCTCAATACAAAAGCAGCTATTTTTACTGTTAAATGCTGTAAATTAAATTTCAGAGTTTTGCAATTTTCATTGCCTTTAATCTTCCATGTTAGATACACGAGTATAACGTGATCAACTGTCTAAATAATAATTAATTAAATTACTGGTATCTTAATTTTCAAAAACCAACAAACGTTCTTCACTTATCATCTTTAATTTATACTTCTATTATATATACCAAGCTTCTTTACGTATATTGTATTTAAATTCTGTCCTTTATGTGCCTACTTTATCCTATCTACATCCTTTCCTCATTCCTTACTTTCCTTAATTTACCTTCTTCTATCTTTGGTCATTTAAATACCTTCTCATTTTCACTTCTCCCTAATATCCCTCCAAGTATGCAATTTCCTCTTTTCCCCTCGTAGCAATCCTTTAGCAAGAAGGTATTCTAATGTCTCCTGACCTTTATTACAAATTTTACATATTCTTCCACTATTTTCCATCTAGTACTTGTTATAATTTCCTTAATTTCCATATTTTTTCTATAAAATAAGTTTCTTGTAAGTACTGTTTCTATTATACTATCAGATATTCCATTATATGTAAATATAATCTATTATACTATTATGACCACAGGACGTTCCAAATAAGCATAGACATTATTTGTACGTACTAATTTAATTGTGACAAAAATTTACAATGTTACAACGTAATTTATCATACAATTACATTTACTCTGTAACTGACGAGATAAAGAACGATATAACAATTTTGTATTTCTACCGTTTCATTTGACACATTTCAATTTTCTAAATTTTTGTTCAGAATTGTTGTTGAGTCTATATGTTGATATATGACAATGACATATGATAATATGTTAAAATTAACAAAAGACATGTAATTAGTAATATAATGTAACCGTGCTCGTTACATAATTATAGGTGCACCCTATACCTTCATCTACGAGGTGTGACACAAAAGTAACGAGACTAGGTCTGTAACTTGAAAAAACAATGGAATTAGCAGCAATTATTTTTGTGGCATCATCCCACATACCTCCTCTATCCATGTTGCCAATTTCGATTGAATCGGTCATACCATTTGGAAATATTGCGTTATTTAGTGAACACGTGCAACTGCATTCTGCCGGAAAAATGTCTAACGTAAAAACCGAACAGCGAATAAACATCAAGTTTCTTGTAAAATTTGTTGAAATCTGTTGTAACATGTTATGAGACATGTATTTTTACCTATGACTCACAAAGTAAGCGCCAGTCGATGCAATGGAAGTCTTCAGGAACCCCAAAATCCAAAAAGAACGCATGTCAAAATCAAAATTCGACAATAATGGAATTGTAATGATTGAGTGGTCTCCCAGTGGTCAGACTGTTAACTAACGCTATTACATTGAAATACTAAAAAGACTTCGTGAAAAAATTAGGAAAAAAAGGCCACAGTTGTGAAGCGATGGATGGCTGTTGCTCCGGGACAAAGCACCCGCTCACACGGCACTATCTGTCAAGCAGTTTCTGACCAGCAAAATTATTATTGTGATAGGGAATCCTCCTTATTCGCCTGATTTGGTTTCATGCGACTTTTTTTTATTTCCCAAAGTTAAATTTTGCTTAAAGGGAACCCATTTCACCTCAGTTGAAGAGGTTCAGGCAAAAACGGAGAATCGTCCGAAAGGACTTCCAAAAACCTCGTTCCAGAATTGTTACCAGCAATAGCAGCGCCGAATGCATAAGTGTGTGAATGCTGAAGGGGACTACTTTGAAGGTGATAATGTCACGGAGAACTGATTCTGCAGGTACAATGATTTATTGGACTAGTCTCGTTACTTTTGTGTCACACCTCGTATATTAGAGAAAAGGGCTATCCCTACTCCGGATACAAACCGCAATCCGTGTCACGAGGGTTATTATTTGCCTCACTTAAAGATAATTATGCGTGCGCATCGATCCCCTCTCGCTGCCGATCGAAGGAGGTCGATATAAGAGTCAATTTCGGCACTCTACCTCTGGAAGCGAACTAGAGAGGTTCCCTAACTATTTAGGGAATAACATTTAGGGAATAAACATTTGATATTGTCTAATTGTTAAAAACGTGACAAATTATCGAATAAAAAGGGCTCACCCTCTTCGAAAACAAATCTCAAATCATTTCTCCGTAAAAAGTAGGAGAAAATTGTATATATAATAATTGTTGCTAAACAAAATAAACAAAAAATTTCAAAAACACGTATCCCCTATTTTCATCCATATTTTTAGTATAGAAAGCCGCAAAAAAATCCAACTGTATTTAGGGTGAAAAATTGAAAAAAAAGTGCAATTTTTTAATATATTATTTAAATAAATAATTTCTCCCGAAATTCTTGTTACTATCTAATTTCCTGACTAAAAACTACACAATTTAAAAAAAAATTTATCTTCCTACACCCTTTAGTTTCCGAGATATTAAAGAAAATGTGTTTTCAACCCCGAATTTTGAGGGCTATTTTCAGCCCCTCAACATGCATGTCCGCAGATATAAAAAAATACGTGTCAAATGATTTTTGAAAAGCTACCACATATGTAAATTTCATTAAAATCCGCGTGTGACACCTTGGTGATGTCCCTTGTTAGCGCCAAGAAAGGCTAAGATATCGAAACGATAGCTCTCAGCTACTCATACTTGATTTTCGTCGGATTGCTAACGCGCCTTCAGATTCTCGGAGCTCGCTCTGGGTCGTTTCGTAGCTAGCTAACGCAGGCTCCCCATTTGAGCGGCTTAGTCTCTGAAGCCCGTGTTTTTTGGGTGGCAGTTCAGCAATCACGACTTTATGTTAGAATCAATTGATTTGCTACCCTGTCAGACTTATACTGTTCACCTGATTCTGATATCGTTGGGTCGTTCTAGTAGCTAGCTAACGCAAGCTCCCCAATTAAGCGATCTGGTTTCGGCTGTCAGTGTTCCTTTTGGCTAAAAGGGTCATAAACTATTAGTTGTCGAGCCAAATTATAAGAGTAACTGTTCCGAAGAAATAATCCATTAGATACAAATAAATTTTGGTAATTTGAGTTAATAAAAGAATACTGTTCTCACTCTAGCGTAATTTCCGTAGTCGACTACACCGCGTTAGATAGTAGATAAATCTGTCTAATTTTTGCGAAAGTGTATTTAGGTACACTTAGTTAGAGAATCTCACTTAGGTCGGATTCCTCACAACGGTAGACTATACAGCGTTAATATTAATCTATATAAATCAATCGTACAAGTCAAGTTAAATTTCGTCATTGCGATAGCCTCAAATGCGAGAATCAAATATAAATGTATAAAGAATACCAAATTTAGTTACCTTTATAAAAGCAAAGTTAGCTTTATCAGAGATCAGATTTACATACGATCCAATAGAAAGTATTAACCAGCGAGTTTCATTTCGTTAAATTCACGATTATCTATTACATTTTGCTTAAATTATCAAATTCTATTATTTCTACTATTATTATTATTTCAAAAGCTATTTAATTCTTTATTCTGATTAATCATTTATAATCTATATATTTCTTTATGTTGTTGTTATTGTTGTTTGTTAGTTTCATTTCTTATCGTTTATTGAATAAATCTAATTATTGAATAACGAGACATGATCAAGTGCACGCGTACCCAGCGAAAATTCAAAGTCGATTTTCGCGAAAACAAAGCCCCACATGAAAAATTTTTATTCTATATTTTCGACTTATTTTTTCATGTAGAATCACCCCCTTTTCGCTTGTACCACCAGTTATCGAACACCCTGTATATTACATATTAGATATTTAAACATTATTAAAAAATTTAAAAAATAAAAATTTATTTGCAATTTCTGATAATAAAAAATGAATTTGCTAATGAAAAAAATATTATTATGATAGTTCAAACATTCAAGTTTAAAATGCAAAAAGATTTAATTAATTTCGATAAATAGTTTTCGAGATAAAAATTCATACTTACTAGTTAACTAACCGTATTAGTTAACTAACAAATCAAAATTCGATTTTTAACACAAAAAATTAATTGGTAACACTAATATAATCATTTTATCTAAAAACATTTAAATAATTTATCTCAGAATCGAAGATATTAGTTTTGTCCACGTTTTCGCCGTTTTTCGCCACTGTGCGCCGGGGCGAATATTTACGTTACGGTTCGTGGGGCGGGATGACATTGTTGCTCCTTCGAAGCTTCGAACGTGCTAAATACGAGATCAAAACAGTTTTGACATTGAGTTTTCGGAACGCACATTTCTTGCATCAAGTGTAAAGGTAGGTAAAATTATCTTTTCTCCTATAGAGGCGGTTAGTACTTTTCCTTTGAATTTTTCACAGAGAAATCGAAGAAGGTGAAATAGAAAAGAAATAACGGTCAAGAAAACACACACATTTTCTACAATCGTTCAAAGCGGCTGTCAGAAAAACAAGAAAACGATGTAAAGAATGTTAAAAAGAATTATCGAAAATACAAGGTAGATTATACGCCACGAAAAAAAGTAAAAAAGTAAGAACATATTGTAAAAGTTGTAAGGGCCAGCCCGCATTATGTTTAGAATGTTTTAAAAAGTTGCATGCTTATAAATAAATAATTGTTATGAATTTAAAATATTGAATGTTAATGCTTATAATACTCAATTTTTGTTTATAATGTTGACAAAAAATAAAATAAACAAAGTATCGGAAAAACTGATACGTTTTCTCTTTGAAAAAATTGTTCTTCGACTTTACTTCGGAGAATTGCAGCATTGCCATGTTAAAAAATAAATTTATCAGTGGTAATTCGTAGTGCGTGTTCAATACTTTGTTTTGAGAGTAAATTTATATATTTTTGAAAATTCATTTTTCCTTGAAGAAACTGTACATTTGTTTTGCCTTTGTATCCATTCCGTTTAAATTCCGTTTAAATCATGGTAGTAAAATGAAAATGTCAGTAAAAAAAATTCATTTCCATTTCTACGAAGACAAATGGGTGGGAGTGGTGTAATGATTTGGGCTGGAATTTAAACGGAATGGATACAAAGGCAAAACAAGTGTACAGTTTCTTCAAGGAAAAATGAATTTTTTTCAACAAATGAAGAACAATTTTTTCAAAGAGAAAACGTATCAGTTTTTCCGTTGCCCGCACGCTCCCTGGACCTGAATATTATTGAAAATTATTGGGGAGAACTAACACGTGCTGTATATAAGGATGGAAAACAGTATTATATTATTAAACAATTAAAAGAAGCTATTAAGATTCATTGGGATAATTTGCCACAAAATACAATTAAAAAGTTATACAAATCCTTACCAAAGCGGGTACTCGAAGTAATAGAAAATAAAGACGGTTATACTCATTATTAACTTTGTATTAATTGCAATGTAACTTTCTTTTTTTCTGAAAATATATGTATAAATTCTGTGAATGTGCTATCATTTCGCCGGCACTATTTGTATATTTCTTCTGCTTGCTCAGAAAGCTAGCAAGGTCAACCATATTTACTAAAAAGTTCCTTCTCTCTGCAATGTAACAATTAGAATGGTATGTATTACATTAAAAAATTCTAAGTAGTTTCCAAGAAATTAAAGATAGCACACATGTGCTATCTTTTTGTCCAAGGGTGTAAGTACGTTAGCACTCAATCGTGACCGTGAAATTGCAAAACGAATGCATGTAATGTATAATATGTGAACTTGAAAAATTTTGTTCCTAAAATAAGAAATTCTTCTGGCAAAACAAAATCATCGCTTAAAATTTTTGGAGTTTCGAAAGTTGCAAAATGTTATAAGGTCTTGAAAATTTAAAAGAATGAATTGAACTTATCCCAGGAAGTAGTGTAACTGAAGGAGTTACTCAGCAATTTTAGGTAACGTAGTGAGAATCCTGGTAAAATCTAAGGAAAAGGAAGTCTAGAATCTCCTGCCTTCGCACATTAAGGATATAGACAAACAAGATAGGTGATAGAACAGTTTCTTCTCCATACTTCCTCTTACAAGACAGTGCAGGAAAAGGCAATGTAGGAGAAGACTTCACTCTTCCCTTAATTCTCCAGTTAACTGCTACGTATTATGTTTAGTTTTCACGAAACCTTCGGTTTAGTATTCATTTTAGAACAGATTTGTTTATTTCATGATTAATAAAACTAAGCTATGTTCATCTTCTCAATATCAATAAATCTGTAAGAATGATAACTGAATGATTCGTCTGCAATCATTTGATTATATCTGATTGAATAAATAATTACATGGATTACTTAAAATGAAACAAGTAATGGTAAAAAATGCTTACAATATAAAATTTTAAGTTACTGACTGTTTAAAAACATTTAAATAAAAAACGAGTATTATAACCTCTTTTGACAATAACATATAATATATTTTGATTATAGTGTATTTAGACAGAAACACGTGACACAATATACTTTTATTGCACTTATTATGTATTACAAAAATTAATATATCTTGCTGCATAACTCATTACATTTTGATGTATATAAATGGACTCTGTTCAATTGTAATTGTTTATGTTGCAATGCATAAATGAATTTATTTGAACTTGACAATGTAGGTTCTGTAGAGTAAAAATGTTAAAGAATTGATTATAAATAATTAGTTATTGATTGATTATAAATAAACTTCACATAATAAGAGTAAAGCACATATACGTATACATATTTCGCAACTCTCTGCTCATTTTTTTTTATAAAATAAAAACTCATTTCCTCACATTTTAAACAAAAATATTAAACTACATCATAATTGGAAAAAAGTCATCATTTCACAATATATATATAATATGGTTCTATTGGGATGGACAATATAAGTACTAGAATGTGTTTCTATATAAACAAAGCTTTGAAATTTTATTAACTATTTTACAATGGTAGTTATATAATATTATAGTCACTGCCTTACCTATAAACAAAGAAACGACAATCTAAGTTTATTGTCACCTCTTTATTTCCACTAATATATCGTTTTATAATAATATAATTTCTTATAGTATTCGTTTCTACATACAGGGTGTTCGGCTACTGGTGGGCATAATTTCAGGGGGTGGTAGCTGGGGTGATTCTGAACAACTTTTTCCTTTACCAAAATGCTGGTTAAAGCTTAGTTTTTGAATTATTAATGAAAAACACTGACCAATCAGAGCGCAAGAATAGCGCGCGCTCAGATGCGAGAGCGACGGATGCAAGCGTGACGGTTGACCCTGGTCGTGAACAAACAAATCGCGCGATATCGGTAACATAGTTACCATCATCGGTAATATGTCAGCCGGTAAGTAGTTATAAAATTCACAACTATTAATAAGTATAAATTTATTAACGAAACTAATTGTATGGATGAAGCGAAAATAAAGGTAAAGATCAAGCGCAGTTTTTTTAGATAATTAAAAAAAATGACTATTTGTTTAACGACATAAAATTAAAGAATATTTGGACGCTTACCTCATGAGTGAATTTACGATGCGAAAATTCTTCATTAATTTTGAAGTATATCGTCGTATGACAAGAAACCTATTTACTCGCTAAAATCCACAAGAGCATATCAATACCCGCTCTATGGGATTGTCAAGTAAAAAGGGTGACTGTCATATTTGATGTCTTCCGTATAATAATAGTACAATTTCCGAAATCCACACTAAACAAACACACAATCACATAAGCACCACGATTGTCCAGTCCTTAGTATCGAAACGTTAAAAATATCCACCTTTTTTACACATCAATTCGTTTACGAAAGTTCCTCGCCATGTACACATTACACATTATGCGCGATGAGTAAAGAATCAGTTATTGCAAGATGTATTATTGCGATCGCATAACTCGTATTACCGACAATATTAAATTTATTTATTTATTTGTTTTGATGAGTCGAAAAATTTATGTTTATGACACGAATTACTTTTAACGAATATGCACAGATGCGTATTTGCACGGAACATTTTACTATAAAGTTTCAAAATAAACAAACATCACAAAAGAAGAGCGAAACAGTGACTCTATCTCAACGGGAAAAAAATTCCACAATAACCTAAGAAGCTCGCTCGTCGAGAAATGTAACCTGATCAGCCTGAGGAGGGGTATAGTGGGAAGACAATACCAATGCCAGTTTTTTGTTTCTAAAATTCTGTACAAAACGTCAGTTGATTGTCGATAATCGAACGAGAGTGCTTAGAAGAGAATGGTGCACATTTCAAACATTAAAGTAAATTAAATATTATCGGTAATATGTGTTGTGCGATCGCAATAATACATTTTGCAATAACTGATTCTTTACTCATCGCGCATAATGTGTAATGTGTACATGGCGAGGAACTTTCGTAAACGAATTGATGTGTAAAAAAGGTGGATATTTTTAACGTTTCGATACTAAGGACTGGACAATCGTGGTGCTTATGTGATTGTGTGTTTATTTAGTGTGGATTTCGGAAATTGTACTATTATTATACGGAAGACATCAAATATGACAGTCACCCTTTTTACTTGACAATCCCATAGAGCGGGTATTGATATGCTCTTGTGGATTTTAGCGAGTAAATAGGTTTCTTGTCATACGACGATATACTTCAAAATTAATGAAGAATTTTCGCATCGTAAATTCACTCATGAGGTAAGCGTCCAAGTATTCTTTAATTTTATGTCGTTAAACAAATAGTCATTTTTTTTAATTATCTAAAAAAACTGCGCTTGATCTTTACCTTTATTTTCGCTTCATCCATACAATTAGTTTCGTTAATAAATTTATACTTATTAATAGTTGTGAATTTTATAACTACTTACCGGCTGACATATTACCGATGATGGTAACTATGTTACCGATATCGCGCGATTTGTTTGTTCACGACCAGGGTCAACCGTCACGCTTGCATCCGTCGCTCTCGCATCTGAGCGCGCGCTATTCTCGCGCTCTGATTGGTCAGTGTTTTTCATTAATAATTCAAAAACTAAGCTTTAACCAGCATTTTGGTAAAGGAAAAAGTTGTTCAGAATCACCCCAGCTACCACCCCCTGAAATTATGCCCACCAGTAGCCGAACACCCTGTATATCACTTTGCTCTTGTACTTTTTCCCACGTACTCTCCCACCCGATCGCTTTGTCCCGGAAATCGGTTAAAGGGCGCCCGCAGTATACGGAGCGCGGCCAATTCAAATGAAAGAAAGTATACTTTCTTTACATATATCTGTACAATCTTTAATTCTTAATTGCTTTGTTCTATTTTTAGTGATTCAAATAGTTAGAAATATCAAATAATGTTTTCCATATTTATTTTGTTTGAATTTTCTACGAATTGAAAGCAACCAAATAACAAATAAAAATGTGATATGAATAAATTGCAAAATTATTATATAATTGTTACGAAGAAGTAACAAATTTCACGACCTATAATGCTATCAGGATCACTTGTTGCGAACGAGCATAAATAGTCGGAATAGGGGATGCTACGGATACCTAACGGTAACTGAATAACTGATACTGATCGTCACTTTATGTAATGCGAAGCTCTTGCATTATTCAAAAATCACGCATGAATGGAACATTCTCGTGTTCTACTGCATCGACAGTCTGGTGCAGTTTGTTTACAAAGTTATTGACCACATAATGTAGGAAAATTTGTCTGTACGCTTACTGGAAGATTGACATATGTACTCAAAAATATTCTCTTTCCTGTCCTTCTAGTCAGAATGAAACGAACACAAGACTGCATAAATTATCGTTATTATCGTTATTATCGTTATTGTCCAAATGTTAAAAACGTAACAAATTCTTGACATTTTCCTTCGTAAAATGTAGGAGAAAATTGTATATGTAATAATCATTGTAATAATCCATATTTTACGTATACAAATCTGTATAAAAATCGAACTGCATTTACAATAAAAAATTAAACAAAAATCGAATTTTTTGTTATATATTATTTAAATAAATAATGACTCCCGAAATTTTCGTAATCTACTAAATTCCTTATACAAAACTACACAATTTAAAACAAAATTTAAAACCCTCCAACATCCTCTACTTTCCGAGATATTAAAGAAAATGTGTTTTTAACCCAATCAACAAATATGTCAGTAGATAGAAAAAAACATATACATATGAAATATTTTTTGGTGATGTCCTTCGTTAGTAATTAAATTTACAATTTGAATTTTAAACAATCGGAATCGAAATATGAATTCATTAAATTGTTATCTCTGATATAATTTTAGAACTGTATAACTGTAGATTGCAATGGACTATCATTCAAAAGTTACAGCACGCTTACACGTTCTTGTTATTTTTAATTATTTAATATTAATTATTTAAATTGTTTTATTGCTGCGAATACTTACGGATATACGAGGTGTGACACAAAAGTAACGAGACTAGTCCAATAAATCACTATCTGCAGAATCAGTTCTCCGTAACATTATCACCTTCAAAGTAGTCCCCTTCAGCATTCACACACTTTTGCATTCGGTGCTGCCATTGCTGGTAACAGTTCTGGAACGAGGTTTTTGGAAGTCCCTTTAGGAGATTCTCCGTTTCTGCCTGAATCTCTCTAACTAAGGTGAAATGGGTTCCCATTAAGCAAAATTTAACTTTAGGAAATAAAAAAAAGTCGCATGGAGCCAAATCAGGTGAATAAGGAGGATGCCCCATCACAGTAATATTTTTACTGGTCAGAAACTGCTTGGCAGACAGTGCCATGTGAGCGGATGCATTGTCCTGGTGCAACAGCCATCCATTGCTTCACAACTGTGACCTTTTTTTCCTAATTTTTTCACGAAGTCTTTTTAGTATTTCAATGTAATAGTGTTAGTTAACAGTCTGACCACTGGGAAACCACTCAATCATTACAATTCCATTAATGTCGAATTTTGATTTTGACATGCGTGCTTTTTTGGGTTTTGGGGATCCTGGAGACTTCCACTCCATTGACTGGCGCTTAGTTTCTGGGTTATAGGTAAAAATCCATGTCTCATCACATATTACAAAAGAGTTCAACAAATTTCACAAGAAACTTGATGTTTATTCGCTGTTCGGTTTTTACGTTAGACATTTTTCCGGCAGAATGCAGTTGCACGTGTTCACTAAATAACGCAATACTTCCAAATGGTATAACCGATTCAATCGAAATTGGCAACATGGATAAAGGAGGTATGTGGGATGATGCCACAAAAACAATTGCTGCCAATTCCATTGTTTTTTCAAGCTACAGACTTAGTCTCGTTACTTTTGTGTCACACCTCGTATGTTCAATTTTAGTTCAGTATAAAACAGTAAAATATTTAATTGTCCAGATATGTATTACATCATTGTTCTTTTATTAATATACGATAGCATAGCACACCGTACAACATAGGGTCACGATACTGTGACCACATAAACATTACGACTCAAAAAAGGCAATAAAAAAAATATATACTTCACCATCCTACCATAAACCAAGACCGAAATCATCCTTCCTAATCCAAGTCCGCGGCCTTCTACAGACCCACAATAAAATTTCCGGAAAAACCCAAAAAATACTGTTTCCCTTGTCATCCCCACTGCCAGATTTCTTCCTCCACTTCTTGCTTTCACCCTTGCTAATTCCCAGGACTCCTAACTCAATCATAACTTAAAATTTCCCTCTTTTCTGCATAGTGCCTTCCTACTTTTGCTATCATTCCACCATAGACGCTTACTCTAAAAGTTTTCCTTTTTTGAGAAAAACCGAAGCAACGACAGAACAAATTAACAGTTAGCATTAAGAGCTAGTTTAAAATAAATTAAGTGTTGAGTTTTAACCATCATCATTTCTTATCACCAATCCAAACTCGTCCTCACGATATTAAGTTGCCGTCGAGCATAGCGATCAAGTAGTAACTCGATTCATTTTTATCTCACCACACGAGTTTGCGATCGTACAATTAATGTTCTACTGCAGTCGATGCAGACAGCGCTGTCTTCACCTTTCAGACCATGACAGCTGTCTGCATATTTAATACCTATTTGGCTTTTATGAATAGAATAGGAACACATAATTTAATTAAAAAAAAATATATAATACAATAATATAACAATGAAATTATTAATAGTTATACTTACTTAAAATACATGAGAATAGCCGAAGGGGTTTAAATATTAATAACTTCGACACGGTTATGAATACATTGCTCAAGTTTGTTATTATACAAACTTGATTGTCATTTCTTTTTTTTGTCATGTTTTTAAAACTATCATGAAGCTTTGGTATGTATTGTGTGATTCATGTTGATGTGTCTTTTTAAGAATTAAATTCTGCATCGCAAGACATACCGAATGTTTCAATATTTTGCCACGAAACTTAATCAACATGTTCCACACACAGAAATGAGCAAAAGATTTTATGTTAATATAAGCTCTTAAATACTTTAGCAAAAAGTTATAACAAAAATGTTGGGACTCACTCTTAAAGTCATAAAACCATATTTTTATTTTTGGAATGTTCTTGAGAAAATGACTGTTACCTTAGCAGCGGGCAATTTGTAATTCCAAAATTTTTATATTTTGCACATGTTGTTAAGACCCACAATACTTTATGGTTTATTACGGTCGAACCGTTAGGTGACGAGCGACGGCGGAATCGACACTTCCGGTCAAAGTTGACCTCAGCACAAACATCTTGTAAGAGCGGTCCTTGTCCCCTTCTCTTAATATTTTTTCAACCAATCTAATAGTCAATTTTAACAATTCGCTTGTCCACCCCCAACAATATGCGGATTCCATTCCTCATTTTTAGTTTTCTTGAAAAACATTCTTTTTAGTCATGGCAGATTCTTTTGTCAGCTCTCAACAAGTAAAGTAAGTACAACACTCTTAAAAGTCCGTAACTACGTTGTATCATTTTGTTTAAGTACCAGAAATCAAACATTCACTATTTAAATAAAGTTCAACATATATCTCTTAAATCAGTTGTTCATTCGGTTTGTCAAAGTAGTGTCACTGCTCCATAACTAAACTAACTTGCATTCTCATTAAGTTGACGCGCAACACAACAAAAAGTACAAAATGATATATAATCATGGGATCTCAAATGTTTTATTACAAGATTATAAGGAAATAATAATAAACGATTTTTTCCTTTAATATTACATACGAACAACTGACCTGGTGATAGCTGGGCTGATACTGAACAACTTGTTCCTTTACCAAAATGTTGACTAAAGTTTAGTTTTTGAATTATTAATGAAAAACATTGACCAATCAGAGTACGAGAATAGCGCGCGGCCGGAAACGAGAGCGATAGCTTCGATTCTTGCAGCTGAGCGCGATCATGATCAATGCCTACGACTCATGCTTATGAGTCAGGACAGGATAAACGTTCGATAAGAAGCCCTTACGTTAAGGCTCAGTTAAATAATAAATAGAACAGTTACAAATAATGTTCACTACGCACTGTGGATTATAATACGAATCCTAACGGCATTTGAGTGAGACCCTGTGTTCCTGGCATCAATTAACAATTATTCTCAACAACATACACATCATACACATAGTTGCTCATATTTTCACCGTTCAATCACGAACAAATATATATTTCAAGAGGTTTTTTATGTTGCAATTAGGCTCCATTCTGTCTAATTAATTTTTTATTAGTTAGACCTCCTCCTCAATCAACTTCAATCATTATTTTGAAACACGAAATTTATCCATGCTGGAAATATTTCGATAATACAAATTTAGTGGCAAAAGGAACTGAACAGTTAATAAATTCAGATAACACCTCCAGACCTACTTTGCAATTTTTGTTGAAAATAACATGTTTTAAAAACTATGAACATCAGAGAAAAACGATTTACAAATACGATTTCAGCACGCAAAAATTTCTAAGAATTGCATATTGAAAGTTACAAAATTAAAATCATTAATAATTTGTGGAATAATCGTGTATGTGTATAAACAGGATTATGAGCCAAATTTCTGAAGTGTGATTGCAGTTATCTGTTTCACCTAAAATATTCTGATAATATATTATTATTATTCAATATGTAATGCCTGTTACAAAGTCATCATGTTTGTACAGTAGAACTTTCAGCCAAAATTAGAAATGAACGGAAACGAAAGAGAGTAATTGTGTAGAAAAAACTGACTCTCAATGTTGTTTCCAACAATGCATTTCAAGGTTACTCAAATCGGCGAAGTCTGCCCTTATAATTATTATAATTTTGTACATTAAAAAAAATGGAAATAATATGCCGTAAAAGAGATAGATAGATCAAATTGAAAGAATTAAACTCCGAGGATACCTACGTGGTTGCTATCTAAATTTGCTTAGAATGATGGTGTTTGACCGCAACTCGCTTGTTGGTTAACCAACGGATTTCGATTCGACGCGTATAGGAGTAATTCGTATGTATACGATAATGAGATAGGCGCTGACTCAATATTCGCAAATACATACAGATACGGATAGGGATTCGTTATCTAGATGGGCTATATCCAGCAGCTATGACCAACATATTTGCAATGAGACACGTTTCGATAATGGTCCGCTCTCAATTTCAGTAACCCGCATCATTTATAGCCTAGTACATATAGATTCTTACGTTACATAGAATATAAGTAATTCGATCGGTTTTTGATCAATTTAATAGCACATTTCAATAAAATGTAAATTTTCATACGTGAAACCCGACCACAATATTGAGATTTCAAAGAAGGCGTTTCTGTCCCTAAATTTTCATCGCTGCTCAATATAATTTACGATTATTATTGTCTAAATTGAATTTCTTCAAATAGCAAAAATTTCTACGAAATATTGCATATAACATACCGAAATCACTTGGAAATTGGGAAATATAAAACGTCATTGATAGAATATATAAATAATATACGAATAAATGACTCTTTCGTTGAATCAACTTTTCTGATAATCTTCACTAGTATAATTTGTTAAGAACATCCAGATTTATTTCTAAGTTTTCTTCTGAAAATTATTAAAAGATTTCAAAATTATAGATCGTTGAATTCGTTTTGACATCGGCAATACTATTTTGAAATTGCAAGTACATTGTGCTACCCAAAAAAAGGCATAGTAACTTGTAGTCGTTTTATCATTGTTTCTTTTTGCCTTGCCTAATATTAAAAAAGAGTATTTTCTAACATATTGAATAACTCTTCGCAAAATACTACGTTTTTCCAGAAGCTGTCGCTAGCATTTATGTATTGTTCTGTAAATTCTAATCTCTTTTTTTGTTTACTTTGCTTATGAGTGGTTTCTTCCTCGCAACTTTACAGTTATATCCGGCCTGATATCAATCACTTTTCGTACTGTCTTAGGGTGAATTTCCTTCAGCATATATTTTTTAAGATGTGATACAATTTCAGATGTATTGGTATCTAGTTTTTATTTAATAGTTCGGACGATTTTACGCTTTTCTCTCGTAGATAATATTCGGGGTCTACTATTTTTTTTTATTCCGCAATATACCTTCTTTTTTATATTCGTTTATAATACTTTGTACTGATGACCGACTTCTTTTTAGTATTTCCGATATATTTTTATATGATTTACCTTCTTCTTGTAACCCTATAACAATTTTTTTTTCCTTTAATGTTGTTTTATTGCGCTTTCTCCTTATATTGCAAATATTAGTGTTAGAGTGTACTTGCCACGATTATAACTGACTACACTTACAGAACATCATCTAATGTAATGGTTACATTGATCAGAATGTCCTAATACCATCGCAATTGTTGTTTTTATTAACATAAATGATAATGTACGAATACTGTTGTCCCGGCGATTTTTTACGGTCTTGTGAATTTCAAATTATTTCAAGTTACTACATGATGTTATTGTCTTCGGTTTTGGATCATTTGTCACTGTAAGTGTAATGTTTAATACGTAGCTATGTATGATTAAATATACTTAATAATATAGAAAATATTGTTCTTTTTTGTTTCTATATTTCAAGTGTACGAATACTTTTGTCCTCCATTGTAATCATCCTCGATGCGGAAAACTTAGACTGTAATGGACAATTCTTTCTACGCTTTGTACTCTTCGGACTTACCGTTGGGACCGTAGACCCTTGGCTATCGATTTCGGTAGACAGGGTCAAACCCGCGGCACTTACCGCAACAATAAGACCGATTTTATTACTCAAACCGATTTATTACTCAAACTGACTTATTACTCAAACCGAGACGTCACTGCTGAAAATCACTAAATTTCTAACCGTTATATCTCGAAAACTAATAAAAATAAATTAAACCATTAAACCTTATAAATACATTAAACCTTAATCAATTCGTTTTGAAAAGCATTATCACCTGATCGACAAAGATATATATGTATAGTTCTGTTTAAAAAACGAAACTTCACCATCATATCTTTTACATTAATAACATTAAACAAATTTTGTTTACATCAAAACATAGAGTCCCTTTTACCTTGCAATTTCCGCATAAATACTTTTTCGTGACGTCAATAGTTCATGAAATATGGCGCTGTCACACTTAGGGGTGGACACACTGTATATTTTTTAAAAAGTTCATAATGACAAAGATATAGATACTTCTTATAAGTACTTGTAGAATTCGTGTAACGAATGTAAACTATAATTCTAAGTTTCTATACTATAAAATAATTAATATATACCGATTTTTCGTGTCACATAATTTTACTGTTTCAGAATGAACTCGTTCGTAAATGCAAGAAAGAATCACAAAATGGATACATTTCATGTGTATTGCGTAAATCAGAAGGCAGCTTGTTTGAATCAAATAAAACGTAATTTGGTAAAGTGAATATGTATGTACTTCCAATTAAACTGACTGAATATTTGGGTAAGATACCAGACCATGTATTCCAGTCAAACCTTTGAAAGGAAAATCAAACACCACTGCGATTTACACGGTCCAGCACGATTACTATTTTACTACCTCCTTCATTGTACATTCAGTAGGACGCTGTAACACAATGCAACAGGGACTAATTTTAATGATCTTCTTTAAGTTTAGTGACGTGAAACGTGTTTTAATATATATTTAACAAACTATCGAACCAGTCATTTCACTGGTTTACAAGTTTCTTATTTTAAATTAGAAAATTTATTAAGATACTTTTCTTGATATCTGGAGATACGGGATTAATGTGTACATTTAATTACATTTAATCGTTTATTTATTTAATTTCCTACATTATTATTCATTTTTAACGATTTGTACATTATATACTGATATAGTTAGTGTTAATGCCATATGTATGTGTATAAATACATCTTATATAAAATCTTAAATATTTAAAGAAAACAAAGTCTTTCTGAAACATGTATTGAATAAATGCTTTCGTACTCAATTCAATAATTAAAAAGTCGCAAATCATTTTTTTTATTTCATAAAAAATTTCAACAAATATAAAAATTTCTTGCAATTCAATTTTTTTGCTAGAATTTAAGAGTATTATTTTAATTAGTTATTAGTTTATTTTTTAATTAGTTTCATTAAAGCTGGTGAAAAATGAAAGAAAAAATTCAGATAAATTCTGCAAGTATTGAATACATATCACTTGGTTTCATAAATCAAGTACTTTCATACCAGGCAACAATACATTTTTAATAAAATTTAAACCCAAATTTCTGACCTACTGTGTAGAATTGCGTACTATGTGTTTTTAAAATTGTTATACTTTTGACGTAATGCAGTCCGTAACTGTATGAAGTTTGCATAGAATTCTCGTTCATAGAAGCTACATGTTAAATGTAATTGTTCAGAATATATGCTTATTTATGCTTATGAATTTAAACATTAATTTAATTTTTTCAGTTGACAAAATTATCGAAAATACAATGAATCGTGTTTTTCATTAGTACTGACATACTCTGTTGGTATCTATACATATACACATACTGTTTTAATCACAATACTAAGTGTGCTAATTATATATTATTAACACTTGTTATTTTTGTTTATATTACACTTCGACATTAGCGATCTTTGACCAAAATAACTTTTTTGCTTTATTGTACTATTATTATAGAGTAGTAACACAACATTTTAAGAACCATTTTTATACTTCAAATAATTAAAATTATTTTCCACAATTATATGTTTAAAAATAGGATTTATTAGATCGACAATAATCCTAAAACATATTATCCATGTTCAGAGAATATTTACCAGATAGTTGAGTACTGAAACAATATCTCATTTTTCGAATGCACACCTGTATATGTATCGTGATTTTACAAAATATAGGCTCCTATACGCAATATTACAAAAATTTCGAAAAAATTAACATCGTGTGGTTTTAAAATAAAATAAAATGTGGGAGGCAACTTTTTTGTTGAGGACAGCGAAGGTCGTGAGTTAAAATTTTGCACGAAGCTAGCGATGGGTCATGTTTTCGAAACTGTCCGGGTTTTGAAAGACAGAAAATTAGTCTCGAACTATCGCACGTGTAGGTATATCGATCATTGTTTTCGTGAAGGCACCATCGGCTTTTTCTAAACCGGTATTTATATTGTATCGTCTTTTGTTTAATATAACCGTTCCTTATTCACATTCTGGTGTGTGCAGAATTATTTATTCCAAACATTTTTAAATGTGTGTAAGTATCTACAAAAATTGCGACGTTACAAATAAAAACCATGTAGAATACTTTACTATAGTATTAGATAAGAAGACTAAATATTATAAATATCGAAGAAATGAAATTTGTTTAGATAAAATAATGTTGCGTCAAAAAAATAGATAATCAATAAATGAAGATGGTCGACTCTAATAATAGCGAGTATCATATAACCGCAATTAAAAATCGTAAGACGTCCATAGTACTACCAGTTGTAATTAGTGAAACTAGTTTCAGGTGCTAAATGTGCTTGTGAGACAGAAGAATAATTTTTACATAACTGAATACTACGTATGTAACTTTTGAAATCAACAAGTTAATATATTTCACTAAAGGAATTTATTCAGCGAAATATAAAAAGAAATTGTAATTAACAATTATTTGTAAAAATATAAGCAGTATATATAATATCAGATAATATGATTTCAAAGAATTCTGTTGTGTAATTGTAATGCTTGATAAATACGAAGCGACATTTAACAATTACATCGCGAGATAATTTGAGAAAGTAGTATTTAAATATTAGCGGTATTTGATAATTGACGAATACCATAAAAAGCCGATACGTTTAACGAATAATAATGTTGGAGTTCCAGAGTCAGGAATAACTCAAAGTGAATTCAATAAACAATTTATTGTTCAACAATATTCTTAGCTAAACTTATTCTAGTACTCTAGTTTCAAAAGTTGTTCTTGTCACGGTGAAGTTCGGATAAAATCTGATGAGAAACGGTGTTGAGAAGGAAAATGTAGACTATTGGAAGGAAACTATTGGTTGATATTTTGGATATGGGTGTGGGAACAGGAAAAGTCATTGGCTAGGTTATTTGCGAAGGAGGTGGCTTAAAAAAAGGAGTGATTTATTAGGAAATATGGAAGTGCTTTAGCGGGACCTTGGAAAAATCTTGAAGCTGTAGGAAATTCTAAAGAGGCATGTTTTGGTGATATAAGACAGACAGGAAAGCGCAGAAAGTGGACAATAGGGTAAAGGAAATAAAGGAAGAGCCAGATGTAGAAGAGAAAGTCGGACAGTTCGTTAGGATTTCCAACAATAATGACGCTATAGTGAAAGCACTATGCTTAACAAACAATTTACGAAATTCACTATCTAAATCAACTTGGAATAGTTATTTATTAATTTAATTCTCCAATTAATTTAATAATTTAATAACTCCAGTTCTCGCTAGCTATGGGTATAACGTAAAACAAGTACCGAGAATGTAACACTGGAATTAATAATTTGATAACATCCCAGGTTGGGACGCTCTATATCAACATTATGTATGATGCTTCACAAAACAACAGAATTCAGAGATTGTACACTCGAATAAGTTGTACATCTTACAACAGACCCTGAGAGTCTGAAAGTCGATATGTAGCGTTCTGAGCGAATCGAGCCTGAAAATTCTGTTGGCCACTTGTAGTAAGATTGCTCCATGAGCTTTTGTAGTGGATCTAGCCCTGGAGATATGTTGTCTGAATTAAATCACAAACTATTATTTTTCGTAGTGTCTAAGAACTCTTTATGATTAATCAAATAACGTCAATAAAAAATAGGCGATATTTAAAAAAAAGAAAACGTTTAAATATCCAGCTATTGCATTGCTCTAATCGAAATTTAACGGTTATATTATTAAGTTTATTTAAACAAAATACAAGAAATTAGCGTTAAAACGTTTGTTATATCTCATTTATGTTAATTTAATTCGCTAATTGGAAAATTAATTCTGAACTGATCTTTTTCTATAAGTCGTGGATAAATAAAACTGTCTCCGTAAGTATTATTACACAATATATTATAATATTAAAAAGTATACATGTTGTATTCATTGCAGTGAATTACTATCCACAAAGACTGTTTTCTTTTTATTTTATAAATATTTCCAAAATGATATATTTATAAATATCCTCCGTTTATGTGAAAGCCACAGAAAGCAAATGCATATAATCCTCATGTAATTAAAAAAAATGAAATAGGGTATCATACATCTGTAGGGATGCGAAAAACATTAGAGACCGTTGCTAAACGGTAATCGTTGGAAGAAGGGCAAAAACCTGTGTATCCGTCAGCTGTTTAGGACGTGTACGTTATACGCGTAATCGCTCTCCTTTGTCAACGACTTCGACAATAAACATTGCGAATAGGTGATTGAACGCGATACTGATTGCGAGAGAAAAAAATTGTGCGTGTGAGAGAGAAAATACCATAAAGGGCAATAACCGTGAAATCTATGTGTCCGTGAATGTGTAGAAAATTTTTGTACATAAACCGTGACCTAGCGAAGGAATACCTATTGTAATATTGTAATACCAGCAAACATACAGCGAGATTGTGAAACAGCGAGAATTGTAAAGAAGATCGGCGAATAAATTTATCCCAACCGAAAAATTACGAGGGATAGTTCACTTAATTATTATTTTAAATGTAAAATTATTATTTTATATTTTATTCTTATTCAATTATTGTAAAAGTAGTGTTGAAACAGATAATTGTAACAGTGACAGTGAATAATTTTATGAATTTTTGTTGTCATATAGTTCATCGAAGACATCCTGTATTGATTTTCATTTCCTTGCTCTTTCATGATATAAGAATAGAGCGTGCGACCCACACTTGTCTATAACTGGAAATAAATGTACAATAAAAAAGAAACTGTTCCTGAGAGATCTCTTGTGTCCTAGTATAAGTACGCATGCATATTATTATATTAAACATGTCTTCAGTAACAGTATTACTTTATATAATATTCAGATGTTGCTTACTTGATTAGGAAGGAACTAATACGAAATAATACAATACTAATGTAAGATAAATTATTATTGAATGTATTAGAAATCTGTAGTTTAATTTAACCCTGTAACCTATGATTGTTTCGGAAGTAGTGTCAGTCAGAATTAACTAATTATTACTGCATACGATTTATAATAAATTTGTCACGTTTTAACTGTAATCTGTGTCACGAGTCTGTCTCTGTTATAAGTCAGGGGTCGGCAACCTTTAGAGTCGGAAGAGTCAAAAATTACAATTTACAAAATTTCAAAGTTTTTAAAGAGCCACAAAATTTTTTCTTGCCAACAATAAATAGTACTCGCATAAATAAAGTTTTTTGATAAAAAAAAACTAATCTATTTATTCATAAGAAAAAATATCTATTTATTCATATATAAGTAGTGTTTTTCACAACAAATTAGCTAATATATATATGGCATTATTAGATAATTACTTATTATTTAAGTAAAAAATTAAAACAATTAAACATTTACTTACAACACTAACAGTTGACGACAGCGATGACGCGTGTCACGGGGGAGGGATGCGGTGGAAAGCGAGTACAAGTGGTTGAGAGATAGAATCGGTGCCTAATCCTCGTTAATCGATTCAGAACGATTTTTAAATGTTTTTTTTTTTTGATAAAATAAATAATATTTACGTATGTAACTAAAGAGCCACAGCTTCACATCCAAAGAGCCGCATGTGGCTCGCGAGCCGCAGGTTGCCGACCCGACCCCTGTTATAAGTCAAGGGGTAAAATGAAATATGCATATCGTCTGAAAATAAATCGTTGTATCATTTTATTTATTTACTCTATACTTTATACGTTTATGTGACATGCGGCACTCAATAGTTCTCATTGTTCTTAATTTATAATGAATTCATTTCAAAACTAAATTTGCAGCAAGAATTGATTTATTCAATTGTTATGTTATAATACAATGCATATATACATATATGTATATATTACACGCATATATTATACGTGCATATTCTACAAAATAGTGAACTCAAAATATTGTTTTTGTTATATTGGTATTATGGATGTGAACTGTATGTAAATATACATTAAAATAAACAACTGCACAATTTGGCTTATATTTGAACGTTACATTTACTAAAACAAATCCCACATTTTTTAAATCTGCGCCGAATAAGATTTGAAATAATTAAGTCTATGGCGTACATAGATATTATTCTTTAAAAACGTACAAAAGATATCTATGCGGAATTTTCTTTTCATTTTTCTTTTACATTTTATGACTGGTCGTATGTCAGTATATCCGTCTGTTTGTATATCCATGCATACTGATGTTTAATCCTATAAAAATGGCAGTTATAACAAAGAAGTCTCTCGATACGTTAAATCACGACTATACAGTGTATGTAGGTCGTGATCCTGTGATAACTGGAAGACAATTAATTTCAAAATACAAAACATGTAGAATTATATGGATTATGCGAAAAGCCTTTAATATCTCCAAAACGAATAGCTTTTTGGTTTTCAACTTACTTTTTCTAATTAAATTCATTATTCATTATTCTTTAATTGAGATTTGTCAACGCATGGCAACTTGGATATACGTATGTTTGTGTGTGCGTATCGTGTGCGAAGTTTGGCACGTAAATTCCATGAGTGCCCCCCCCCCGCCCCACCGTTTTCTGTCTTTTCCTTCTTCTCTGTTCTCTAACGTGATGTGCGCCGCGTGTTTTTCACTCTTGTGTAATAAATGTAATAGTTTAATGGTATAAAGTGATTATTCTTGTAAAGAAATAGAAAATCGACAAACGGTCGGCAAGGGCCATGCGTTTTTTGTCAGTGCATTCCCTTTCCTTAGGTAAACTTTGCTGGGCTTAAGTGCCATAAACAGCCACGCTGACGGGGGTGTCCTCAAGACAGAATCGTGTCAAGGAAGACATTCTTGTATTGGCTTTTGCCGCGAAACATCAATAAAGAATTACAGTTTACTTTTTTTAAAAATCGCCCACAAATTATTTGATATCTCATCAATAACATTTCCTGATTTACTTTAAATTATTTTTATTCAACCCATAATTCTAACATTTAATATTACAAGTCATTTTGAAAACATTTTGTTAATTATGATAATAGTTCGAGTCAAGACCCATTTGTCTTTGTTTTTTTACTAATCTTTCTTCTTTTAAATCATGGTAGTAAAATGAAAATGTCAGTAAAAAAAAATTCATTTCCATTTCTTCGAAGACAAATGGGTGGGGGTTGTATCAGAACAACTCAATTTTTCGACGGTGAATACGCACAGTTTATTTCAATTATTATATAACCCACGTATTATAATTTAGTCTGCGTGTGACATCAATATTACAATCAAAGCCGAAATATTTGATCCCGCAACGAAAGTCTTTGCAAAATATAAGTAAAGTCCGTAATGACAACAAGTATGTCCCGTAGTGACAAGTTATAAGTGAAGCCTCGTAAATATAAAGAATGAAACGCGTAGCAACAAATATAAGAGAATGAATCGAAGTGAAGTGCGGGCCCGGTGCCCTCGCTTATTTTATACGTTTCACTCCCCTACGACGTCTCCTAGCAACCACCCGATTTCTTCGAAATCTGCCACGTGCCCTCCGTCGACCTTGGCTTCGCGGTCATCCCTCTACGACCGATCCTTGCGATGCCGCCCGCCCTTTGCGGCCGAGCCGCCGCGCCGCCACGCCGCGCGCCGATACCGATGTCGCGCCGGCACTTGCCGGTACCCGCCGTCAAACGGAGCGGTCCGCGCCTTTGTACTCGTTTCTCGAAAATTACGCATCAGGAGACGTCGCCGAGGAGTGTCTTTCTTTTCTGCCGAAGTGCGCACCTGGGTTCGCCGGCATTTCGCGGTGGATCAAATACTTATTAATTGGCATTTTTCTCGGAATTTCAGAGCATGTGCCACGTGCCACTTTTGCCACGTGCCATTGCCACGTGCACCACGCACGTGTACATTTCTTAGAAAAATTAATTATCTATCGTCTTCGAGTGCGACCGATCCCGCAGACAGCTAGCCGGAGCGCAGGGCAAGCAAGCTCGCCCCCGCCCGGGTTCTCACCTCTCCCGAGCGGAGTGGCCCTCGGTGTTTTGGTGAGCACCACCACTCCCGGGCGGATTGGTTACCCCCGGTGCTACGATGGTGTTTTTCATGCCGAGACACTCATGGTGTTCGACGAATACGGCCACAGGTTTCCCCGTGCACGTAGGGCTTCGAGGCATGGAAACTCGCCATGCCTGCTGCTTTTGACCAGTCGTCCCCGAAAACCCCGCTAAATTCATTAAATCTTATGTTTGTCTTTAAATTCTCATCCCATGCTCTGAAATGCCTCAATTGGCCAGTTCTATCCGTAACAATCCTCCCCCTCGTACAAAATTCATTTAATTTTGTACCTCATTTATTCCTAGTAGTTTTATTAGTTTTCGTGCCGGACGTATAAAATCACCCGTTCGTGTGCGCACCTCGGCCACTCTGACTTCTTTATCTACACCGGGAAATACTCGTGTAACGGTCCCTTTTCGCCAACTATTTCGCGGTGCTTGTAAATCTACGATCAACACTATATCGCCTACTTCTAAGGGATTTTCCTTTTCGGTCCACTTCTTTCGCGGTACGAGCGTAGGTAAATATTCGCGCAACCATCGTTTCCAAAACGCCTCCGCGAAACTCTGCGCTGTTCGCCACTGTTTTCGCAAACATACATTTTGAAAATCATATCTACCTAGCTGAACCTCACCCGAGGACGATCCTATCAGGAAATGATTTGGCGTCAGTGCCTCTTTATCGCGAGGGTCCAACGACACGTGCGTGAGCGGCCGCGAGTTTACCGAATGTTCGGCTTCTGCAAAGAGCGTAGAAAGAACTTCTTCGGAGGGTGCTTGTTCCCTTAAGATCACGTTTAACGCGGTTTTTACCGACCTAATCAATCGTTCCCACGCCCCACCCATATGCGGTGCGTCAGGGGGGTTGAAAACCCATTTCACGCGTTTCGACAATGCGTATTCCTCGATCTTAGCTCGGTCCATACTCGCGGTCGCGTCTTTCAGCTCCTTATCCGCGCCCCGAAAGTTCGTCCCATTGTCGCTGTAGACCACCTGCGGTGTGCCTCTTCGCGCCGCGAGTCTTTGTAATGCCATCATGGCCGAACTAGCACTTAGCGAATGCGCGATCTCTAAGTGGATGGCCCTTGTCGTGAGACACGTAAACAACACTCCCCAACGTTTCTCTCTTCGCCGCCCGATCTTTACCATCAATGGTCCGAAATAGTCGACCCCACAGTGTGTAAAGGGTCTTTGCCGAAAAGCTACACGCCCGACCGGTAGCGCGGACATCAGCGGGTTCTGTGGCCTGCCTCGCCGTATACGACATACAATACACCTACTTATGAGCGAACGTAAAACGCGTCGAAGACCGATTATATGGTATTTTGCCTTAATTCGTTGACTACCGCGTCGCTACTCGCGTGATAGAACTTCCGATGATATTCTGCAATTAGTAATTTTGTCGCGGGGTGTCGACCCTCAAGTATGATTGGTCGGTTGTCAAAGCCCTCAAGTCCCGTTGCCGTTACGCGCCCGTTTGCCCTCAAAATTCCCTGTTCGTCTACGTATGGACTTAAACCGGCGATTTTACTTCCCTTGTTGATATTACGGCCGTTTCTCAACGCAACTATCTCAGCTCCGAAATATTCTTCCTGGATAACGCGGTACCAATATTGTTCCCCTATCTGAACTATTTCCAACGGTTCTTTCACGGTGTTCTTCCCCTTCCAACGACCGACGATCGCGTGTACTCGTCGCGCGATGACGAGAAGACCGCGCCAACCCATCAATCTTATCGGTAGCGAAAATTCTGCTTTTACCGTCGCCGCCACGTAGACGCACGCTTTCCGCTGCTCCAATCCGTCGATTGTCGCCTTCTCTTTTGCGGTCAACGCTTTTTCTATCGGCCATTCGGATTCCGGACGTCGCAAAAATTCCGGGCCTTCGAACCATCGCGGGCTTATAAATTCGGAGCTATTTTCGAAGCGCGTCGCGTCGTCCGCGGGATTCTGACCGGTCGGAACCCATCGCCACTCCGTCGTCCGCGTGTTTTCCCCGATCTCTCCTAAACGGTTCGCTACGAATACTTGACGCGTCCGCGGCTCCGATCTGATCCACGAAATCACGGTAGTCGAATCTGACCAAAAAACTCGTCTACTAATTTTAATGTCTAGCTCCTTTTCTACGAACGTCGCGAGTCTTGTCCCCATCAGGGCCGCCTGTAACTCTAATCGCGGTATCGTCAACGGTTTTAACGGCGCGACTCTACTTTTGGCCATGATCAAGGAAACGTGCGCGGATTCAGACTCATTTTCGTTTTCGAACCGCAGATAGGCTACCGCCGCGTAAGCCGTTAAGCTCGCGTCGCAAAACACGTGGAGTTGCGCTTCTGACTCCCGCGATTCCGTTACCCCGTAACACCTCGGCATCCGGCATTCTTTTACCCTGTCTATCATGGACACCCACTTGCGCCAACGGACAAAATCTTCCTCCCGTAGTGGTCGTCCCAATTTATACCGCTTCGCCATATTTCCTGCATGATGATTTTTGACTTTAACGTGAACGGCGCGAGGATACCGAGCGGATCGAAAACCGACATGATAACGCGTAAGAACTCTCGTTTGGTGGGCTTCTTTTCGCCTAGCAGGATTTCTTTTGGTATGTTCTTTAACTCGACATTGAATTTGAGTTCGTCAGTCTGTGTGTCCCAGAAAAGACCGAGGACCCTCTCTCCCCCTCGGTCGCCTAACCGCATGTCGCCCTGCTCTAACCGTTGCCCGTGATCGACGGAATTTCGCAAGGCCTCCGCCTTGTTGCTCGCCCAACCATGCATGGCGAAATTCGCTCGCGCGTTTATCGCGATTACATCCCGAACGAGCTCTGCCGCTTCGCGCACGGTTCTTCGACTCGGTAAGAAATCGTCCATATAGCTATCATTAATAATACTTCTAACTGCCTCCGGGTGAGCTTCATTACAGTCTTTCGCATTCTTATCTTTGACGTAGATCGCGCTACACGGGGATGATTTGGCGCCGAAGATTAACGTCGACATCTCGTAAATGTCCGGTTCTCTATTCCTGTCTTTTCCTCGCCATAGGAATCTTTGCGCACCACGATCGCTTTCCCGAATTTGCACGCGTAGGAACATATCTGAAATGTCCGCCTTCACCGCGACCGCGTATTGTCTAAACCGAATTAATATTCCCGGCAATGATTTTAATAGGTCCGGACCTGACATCAGCTGGTCGTTTAAACTTATTCCTCCGGTTTTTGCCGCGGCATCGAAAACTAGTCGAACTTTATTTGGCTTGTTTACGTTTCGCACTCCGAAGTGCGGTAGATACCACGTCCTAGCCCGCTCTAACGTGTTCTCAACCCTTTGAGCGTAACCCTGGTCCAGAAAACGCTGCATTTCCTGGTAATATAAACGTGCATATTCGGGATCGCGATCTAACCTTCGTTCTAATAATTCTAACCTTTTCCGCGCAGTAGACAAACCGTTCGTGCTCGGCGCGTGATCGTCCTTCCATAAGAGGCCCGTTTCCCAGATTTTTCCCTTACGCGAACTAGTTTCCTCTAGTATCCGCAACGCGCGATCCTGCTCGCCTTTACACGCGACGCTATCCTTTATTCCGGTATATTCTAGCGCGAAATAACCCTTTACTAAGTCGTCTAAAGAAGTCAGAGCCTCCCCTGTACATTGGTATTCGCTTACATCTATTTTGTATACCGCGCGTGAGGAGCATTTTGCGGACCCATGCACGGTCCAGCCAAGACGGGAGCGCGAAACCGCCAAATCTGTACCTATTATCTCGCGCAGTTCCCGTGTTACGATTAGGTCCCAATTGTCTTGACCGATTAATAATTCTACGCGTGCTCCGTGATACGGTCGGATCTCCACGTCTTTGGCGGCATCGTGTACCCGCGCAATAATGTCCCGGCTGATCGACTGTGTGGGAAACTTCAGATTTTTGACGGTTATCGCTCCGCGGATCTGGTGCGTGCCGAAGATCCCTTCCACGTCAAAATCTACTTTTTTGCTATTCTCTAATCGAATTTCTCCTTCGCCTATTCCTTTTATAGACACGTCTATTCGCGAACCCTTTACCCCTAGGTCTCGCGCCAACCTATCGTCTATCAGGGTGACCGTGGAACCCTCGTCTAGTAACGCGAATGTATCTATTGTTCGCTTCGGCCCACCCGCGCGTACCGCTATAATTTCCAGCAATACGCTTTGCCCGTCTAGTCAACTATCTATGGAACCGCGATTTTCCCCCGACCTGTTGTCGCTCGCGACGTATGCCCTGCCCGACGCACTCTCTCCCCCGGATATCGCCCCGCGCTGAGATTCATTTTCCGCACTATTTGCGTCGACATATTTATGCAACAGGATGTGATGCTGCCTCTTGCAGACCTTACACATCTCACTCTTGCAATCGTTTCTTGAATGACCGGGCCTCAAACACCCGAAGCATAGGTTGTACTTTTTCACGAGATCCCAGCGCTTACTCACGGGTTCACGGGTGAAGAAGAGGCATTTCGGCGACGGATGATTATCCTTTTTGCAAAACGCGCATTTACGAGTTTCCGTCGCGTTTGTTTCTACGCGCCTATCTCGCCGTTCTGCTACGCATACCACAGCCGTTTTCGCCGACGGCCGCCGCGATCCACCGAACGCGCCGCGATCTACCCTTTGTGTCGGTCGTTCCGTCGTGCAATCGATATCAAAAATCCCGGCTTCCGTAGCTAATTCGGCTTCCGCGTATATGAAATCCGCGAGTTTCTCGAGTTCCGATTTCTCTTCTCTAACGCTTACGGCGTACCGGTTATATGCATATCGCAATGCTATCGGTATCTTATGTCCCACGGATTTTACTAGTTCGGGGCTGTGCAGGTACCCTAATAACCTAAACGTTTTAAACGCTACCACTGCACTGCGTAACTTCGTCGCGAATTGTACGAGAGAAATTCTCCCCGAATCTATCTCCGGCAACGTTTTTAATTCCGCGACGATTTTCTCGGCAGCGGCCCGTTTATTTCCGAAATGTAACTCTAACGTCTTTATTATTGTGTCCGCGTCGCGGCTACTCGCGAGCAAAGTTTTAACCACGTCGCGTGCCTCGCCCTTTAGGGCATCGAACAATCGTGCAATGTTTTCGCGGTCCGAGTATCCGCCCGATTCGGATGACGATATATATGCCTCCTTAAAGTGTAGCCACTCTAAGGGATCACCGGAGAAGCTAGGTAACGCTTTCGCGGTTGTGAGACGATTTACTAATCGCGAACTTCCTTCCCCTGCGAGCGACGCTTCACGTACCGCCGCTAACGTACGTTCGATAGCCGCGGATAGTCGATCAGCCGGGTCAATAAGGGATTGCTCACTCACGTTTCGCTGACGCCTTACTGGTAACGCGGTGCTGTTGCTCCATGGCTGATGCGTTGCCCTGTCGTCCTCGCTGCCCTGGATTTCCTCCGCCTCGTCGGAGAAGTCCGTGTCCTCGTCGGCTGCGGATGGGATGCTCGCCTCCGTGGGTCGCTGCTGCCATCCTGCTCCGTGACCGCCGCCTCCTGGCAGCTCCTGCTGCCGCTGGTTCCCAGTGGTCCTTGTTGCCCGACGCCCCTGTCGGATGACAGGTAGGATGGGAGACGGTGCCCTGGAAGGCCCCGCAGAATCGTTGTCCTCCATGGTTGCCGGTCCTGGTCCTGGATCTGCCAATGCTCTCGCCTTCGCTGGTCTGCCCCGCTTGGCCGCTGGCTGCTTCCCTGACTGCTGGGCTGCTGCTCGTTTTCCTCGTACCATTGTCTCGAGTAAAGTCCACTTTGTGTGTCACTCGCACTTCCACACAAGTCACGATATCGCGTCAAACACCGTCTGTCCGGTCAAAGTGTCCCGGGTTTTGGCACCAAAAATTGTATCAGAACAACTCAATTTTTCGACGGTGAATACGCACAGTTTATTTCAATTATTATATAACCCACGTATTATAATTTAGTCTGCGTGTGACATCAATATTACAATCAAAGCCGAAATATTTGATCCCGCAACGAAAGTCTTTGCAAAATATAAGTAAAGTCCGTAATGACAACAAGTATGTCCCGTAGTGACAAGTTATAAGTGAAGCCTCGTAAATATAAAGAATGAAACGCGTAGCAACAAATATAAGAGAATGAATCGAAGTGAAGTGCGGGCCCGGTGCCCTCGCTTATTTTATACGTTTCACTCCCCTACGACGTCTCCTAGCAACCACCCGATTTCTTCGAAATCTGCCACGTGCCCTCCGTCGACCTTGGCTTCGCGGTCATCCCTCTACGACCGATCCTTGCGATGCCGCCCGCCCTTTGCGGCCGAGCCGCCGCGCCGCCACGCCGCGCGCCGATACCGATGTCGCGCCGGCACTTGCCGGTACCCGCCGTCAAACGGAGCGGTCCGCGCCTTTGTACTCGTTTCTCGAAAATTACGCATCAGGAGACGTCGCCGAGGAGTGTCTTTCTTTTCTGCCGAAGTGCGCACCTGGGTTCGCCGGCATTTCGCGGTGGATCAAATACTTATTAATTGGCATTTTTCTCGGAATTTCAGAGCATGTGCCACGTGCCACTTTTGCCACGTGCCATTGCCACGTGCACCACGCACGTGTACATTTCTTAGAAAAATTAATTATCTATCGTCTTCGAGTGCGACCGATCCCGCAGACAGCTAGCCGGAGCGCAGGGCAAGCAAGCTCGCCCCCGCCCGGGTTCTCACCTCTCCCGAGCGGAGTGGCCCTCGGTGTTTTGGTGAGCACCACCACTCCCGGGCGGATTGGTTACCCCCGGTGCTACGATGGTGTTTTTCATGCCGAGACACTCATGGTGTTCGACGAATACGGCCACAGGTTTCCCCGTGCACGTAGGGCTTCGAGGCATGGAAACTCGCCATGCCTGCTGCTTTTGACCAGTCGTCCCCGAAAACCCCGCTAAATTCATTAAATCTTATGTTTGTCTTTAAATTCTCATCCCATGCTCTGAAATGCCTCAATTGGCCAGTTCTATCCGTAACAGGGGTGGTGTAATGATTTGGGCTGGAATTTAAACGGAATGGATACAAAGGCAAAACAAATGTACATTTTCTTCAAGGAAAAATGAATTATCGAAAATATATAAATTTAATCTCAAAACAAAGTAATGAACACGCACTACGAATTACCACTGATAAATTTATTTTTTAACATGGCAATGCTGCAATTCTCCGAATTAAAGTCGAAGAACAATTTTTTCAAAGAGAAAACGGCTAGGTTTTATCGTTGCCCGCACGCTTCCTGGACCTGAATATTATTGAAAATTATTGGGGAGAACTAGCACGTGCTGTATATAAGAATGGAAAACAGTATGATAATATTAAACAATTAAAAGAAGCTATTAAGATAGATTGGGATAATTTGCCACAAAATACAATTAAAATGTTATACAAATCCTTAGCAAAGCGGGTACTCGAAATAATAGAAAATAAAGGCGGATTATTATTATTATCATATCATTATTAACTTTGTATTAATTGCAATGTAACTTTCTTTTTTATGAAAATATATGTATAAATTCTGTGAATGTGCTATCATTTCGCCGGCACTATTTGTATATTTCTTCTGCTTGCTCAAAAACCTAGCAAGGTCAACCATATTTACTAAGAAGTTCCTTCTCTCTGCCATGTAACAATTAGAATGGTATGTATTACATTAAAAAATTCTAAGTAGTTTTCAAGAAATTAAAGATAGCACACATGTGCTATCATTTTGTCCGGGAGTGTATAAGAGCGCGACAGCGTCGAAAGAGGAGAATTTTGACCGAACCGTGGAAACGTTAACTATACAGTAAAACCTCTTTTTGTGCGGTACTTTTTTATGGAATTTGTTTTGTGCGATTTTATTTTTGTGCGTTTTTTTTCGTGCGATTTTTTTTACGCGATATATGAATCTTAGCGGCGTTGGCGCCTGTTTAACACGTTCCGTGCCGAACCGTTTATTCAAGACTTTCCGGTCAGGCCGCGTGGGGCGCATACGCCCCACGCGGCACGGAACGTGTTAGTGTTTCCTATCAGTGTACATATACATGTGTGGGCGAACCCTGACTACGTGGACTCCTTGACGACTATGCATGTGCACTTCGCGACGCTCTGTTTATTTGTTTTAAGCAATCTCATGACAACGTACAGTCAGTTGCGTACGTATTCGTTAATTACATATTTTCGCTCGACGCGCGAACAGTATACGCTTCGATTTCGGAATTTTATCCACGATTCACGTGATTAAGGATCCATTTTATAGTGAGATTAAAGGTAAAAATTATTACTTTTCTTTCTATTTATGTATAGCTTTTATGATTTTTATTTTGTTTTTAGACATAAGCATTCCCTTAAAATGAATAATTGTAGCCAAAAAAAGTAAAAAGACAGACAATTTCATTAGAAACAAAAATTCTAATATTAAATAGATTAGCAGATGATGAAGGATCTACTGCTGTTGCTAACGAATTTAAATTAGGTGAATCCACGATTAGAGCTATACACAAACGTGCGAGTAAAATATATGAGTCTGTTAATAGTACAACAAACGACAGTAGTAGAAGAGCATCATATTCGAGAAATATTGTAATAGAGAAGACGGAAAAGGCTCTCGTGTTGTGGATTAAAGATTTAACTAAAAAACGAATCCCCGTTCACAAAGATTTAATTCAAGGAAAAGCTAGACAGTGTTTCAACCAGCTGAAGGATTTAGAACCAAATTTGTCATCTTGTTTAGAAAACATGAAATTTTCTGCGAGCAATGGCTGGTTTACTAGATTTTTACGACGATACGCACTTCACAGTATGAAGATACAAGGCGAGGCAGCATCCGCCGATGAAACAGCTGCTATGAATTATGGTCAAGTACTAGCAAAAATCATTGATGATGGTGGATATTGCCCAGATCAAGTATTTAACGCAGATGAGACTGGCTTATTCTGGAAAAAGATGCCCAGCCGAACATTCATTGCGAAATCCGAAAAAACTGCAAGCGGTTTTAAAACAGCAAAGGATCGAATTAAGTACACTTCTTCTTTGCAGTAATGCCTCTGGTGCAAAAATGTTAAAACCACTTATTATAAATAAAGCTTTGCACCCACGTGCGCTAAAAGGCATAAATTTAACTGAATATCCAGTACATTTCATGGCCAGTAAAAAAGCATGGGTCACATCAGCTGTTTTTGCAACATGGTTTAATGATTGTTTTGTACCAGAAGTTGAAAAATACATGGCAGAGATGGGTCTTCCTTTTAAAGTGTTGCTAATTGTTGATAATGCCCCCGGCCATCCTTGTTTAGAACATCCTAATGTACAAATAGTGTTTTTACCACCAAACACGACTAGCCTTATTCAACCACTGGATCAGGGCATAATCGCAAATTTTAAGAAACACTATGTTAAATGAACTTTTCGATACATTTTGAAAAAACTAGAGGACGAAGAATTAAACCTGACTGAAGTTTGGAAAAAGTTCTCAATTTTAGACTGCATAAATTACACTACTGCAGAAATTAGTCAAATAAAACAACACACATTAAATTCGTGCTGGAAAGCGATCTGACCTGAATGTGTCATTAATCGAAATGCAACCGAAAACGCGTCCACGTTATTATCAGAAATTACTGAGCTCGCACATAACATCAGCGGAGAAGGTTTTGATACTTTCGGCGAAAACGATCTGGACAAAATGATTGAGGACGAAACTGTCAATGATAGTGACATTATCAATAATTTGATAGATTATGAAGACGGGCAAGAAGAACCGGAATCTATTACAGCAGATAAAATATATGCAGGGATCCAGATTTCTAAAAAATTGGAAACGCATTTTCTTAAAATAGACACTAATGCCGAAAAATTCCAAAAAGAGCTAAGATCATGCATGTCTCGCTATCGTGACGTTTACAAGCAACTGACCAATCGACCGTCGTCACAAAAACTGATCACTGACTTTATGGTGCTAAAAAATAAATCAATTGAAATCGTATCTTCAAGCGACGAAAGCGATTTTGAATCAATTCATCACAAGAAGATGCGCGTTTTGGATTACGACGAGTAGCAGTGAATTATTTAATGTGCATTTTGAAATCTTCTCCATGTATACAATAAACAATTAAATGTTTTTAAAATATTTTCAGGTCTAATTTAATTATTTAATTTGCTTGAAAGCATTTTCTCATCTTTTTCGTAAATAATTGATGTATTTTCTAAGTGTGACTTTTTTTATGCGGTCCCTGTCCGCTGCATAAAAAAATGTTGGTATATCGTACAAAGTTGTTTATTATATGTAAGTATTTATAAAATTTCCGAATATTTTTTTGTACGATTTCTTTTATGCGGTCCCTATCCACCGCACAAAAAGAGGTTTTACTCGTAAACTTTAATTTTGTGTATTCCTTCCAAATTATTAAATTTCTACTATTACTTCAATCCGTTGTCTAATCTTCTTGCTCCCATCCTACATATATGACAAATTAACTTGCTAGACAATAACAATTTTTGCTGAAATAATTTAAGGAAACTTTTAGTTTAACTTTTTTATTAAGAATCCTTTTTATGCATAATTTGCCGAGTTCGATTCGTTTCTTTATCATTCTCATATTATAAAATAAAGTTTTCCTAACTATTTTTCCTGGACTATAATTAAGGTTAATATTCGTTGTAAAGCCACACCTTATGCAATTTTTTTTGCAATTTCGGAGCAAATACCATTTTCTCTAAATTTTAATACTTTTCATTCTCTTAAATTTAACACATGCACTAATTATCATATGCGAACAATGAAAAGTTTATATAATTCAATTCAGCATTGTTATTAGTTCTACTACCTAGTTATTATTACCGAGTGTTGCAGGCAAATTTAAGTTTTCAGTATGCAGTAACTTCGGAAATGCATTTCTAACAAGGAAAGTAAAGTTTGAAAAATAAATATGAAGAGGACGTGAACTCCAAGAAATCTCGTATGGTTCGATGAATACTTTGTAATGAACTATTATGTTCATTCCAAATAAAATAAATTGGATACAATATTCCGAATGTTAAAGGAAAGTCTATAAAGGTTATCCAAATGCTTAATCTATATTATTCTTGTAGTTTCATGTACGTGTATTGACCATATCCAGATAAAAATCTAAAAATCTAAGACTGAACTTCTACTTTTATTTTCTACTTTTGTTATTATATTTTTGTGTGCTATTGCATATTTAATCCAATTATTTCTCTTATGTGTGTTTGGAGACATGGATTCGATTGGGTAAGATTTATCATTTTACTGTTGTCTTCTGTTATACCACCATTCCTGTTTCCCGAATTAAATATTTTATGTTAAGACTTGTCATATATTTAACTGCGAATATTTAGTTTATCCTTAGTTTGTAAATTCATAGTATTTAGCTTTTCGTTGATTTATAGCCGATCCCTTGAAATTTTGTAAAACTTTTCGTGGCAGCAGTAAACTCATGAAGCCATAAAGACTCGCGATTCTTACCGTATCTTTTTTCGTTTTTTGTTCGCATATGGTCGCCAGGTACCATCATTTCCAACTTTCTAGTCCGTTATTTTTCGCATGTTTTACCACGGTCAGCGCGTTGCTTGACTTCATTTCATGCCACGGTCAAGGGTCGAAATTCGTCACACTTGGCGACTGGGAAAAACCTAAGAAGGGCGGAAACTTTACTTCCCTTTCCTAGATTTCACATTTTTTTTTTCACACTTACAAGGCTCGAACACCTTCACGGTAAACACGAGCAATTCACAATCTGTAATTTGGAATCTCTAATCTGTAATCTGTAATCTGTAATTTGCAACTACTAATCTGTAATCTATAATCTGTTATCTGTAATCTGTAATCTGTAATCTGTAATCTGCAACCAGTAATCTGTAATTTGTAATTTGCAACCTGTAATCTGTAATCTGTAATCTGTACTCTGTAATCGAAAATCCATAATCTGTAATCTGTCATCAGCAATCTTTAACTGGTATATCTGTGAATATGTAAATCTGTAAATTAAAAAATGTTTAAACATGTAAATTTGTATATTTATAAATTTGTGAATTTGTAAACTTGTAAATTTGTACACTCGTAAATATGTAAAACTGTGAACTTGTAAGAACTTGTAAGAACTTGTAAATTTTCAAATTTCTAGTCAACAGCACTTCCCATGTTTGGAAACTGGCATTACTTCTACACTTAACAAATGGAGAAAAATTTTACAATTCATTTTAGCATGGAAAATTTGCAATTTTCACTGAATCTAAAACATACATACTATTACAGTTTTTTTTTAAGACGTCCTTGTAAATACATATTAATATGTTAATATATATTTATATTGACATCGATGCTATGAGTATTTTCACGTCAATGTAAAATTTATTAATAACAATTCCCGCTAGGCTAGCGGAAAAATCGATGCGCGCCAGGTTATTTTCATTGCTCTTTTCAATTAGGGTAAATTAAGATCTTAGACGTAGTAATTTTCATGCTTGTTTGGTATTAATTTTAATTTTTGTACATATGAAAATATTGTTTTAAATTTATACTTGATTTAATTTCTGTTCAGGATATTCAAAATTCTATCGTCTACGTCGTAACGTCTCGAATGTTCTAGATCCCCATCTGTATACAGGGTGTTCGGCTACTGGTGGGCATAATTTCAGGGGGTGGTAGCTGGGGTGATTCTGAACAACATTTTCCTTTACCAAAATGCTGGTTAAAGCTTAGTTTTTGAAATATTAATGAAAAACACTGACCAATCAGAGCGCGAGAATAGCGCGCGCTCAGATGCGAGAGCGACGGGTGCAAGCGTGACGGTTGACCCTGGTCGTGAACAAACAAATCGCGCGATATCGGTAACATAGTTACCATCATCGGTAATATGTCAGCCGGTAAGTAGTTATAAAATTCACAACTATTAATAAGTATAAATTTATTAACGAAACTAATTGTATGGATGAAGCGAAAATAAAGGTAAAGATCAAGCGCAGTTTTTTTAGATAATTAAAAAAAATGACTATTTGTTTAACGACATAAAATTAAAGAATACTTGGACGCTTACCTCATGAGTGA